>NW_026734257.1:0-20085 GCF_028476545.2 Physella acuta
AATTTCCAGTGCATCAACAGTTGCTTTTTGAAGCTGTATAAAAACGTTGACAGACTCATGACGCTCAATCCATCTGGTTGCGCACAATCGTTTAAGTCGAGATGCTGATGCTTTAGGTGTTAATTTCTCTATTGAATTTGCAAGCAAAGATTGTCGTTTTGGTGTGTTAAAAAATGTGTATGTACTATTAAGGATTCCCATACAGTTTCTCACAGCTGGTAGTTCGCAGGCATCAGAAAGTGCTAGGTTTAGACTGTGAGATGCGCAATGCACGTAAATAGCCAAATCAAATTTCTCAGCAACATATTGTTGCGCCCCATGAAGTCGACCACTCATTGCAGCGGCTCCATCATATCCTTGACCTATCATAAAATTACCGTCTATGTGTAAATTTGCTAGAGTGTCCATTAAAACATTTGCAAGTCCTTTGCCTGTTAGATCAGTTACACCTACACACTGTAGGAAATCCTCCCTTATTTTCTTTATGTCGTTATCATAGTAGCGAACACACAACGAAAATTGCTCCATACCAGCTATATCACTAGTTTCATCGGCTAAGACAGAAAACAATTTAACAGAAGTAATTTTCGCAACAATCTTTTGAACAATTAATTTATTGCACACATTTATCACTTCATTCTGAATGGTGGGACTTAAGTATCTTGCATTTTTTGAAGAATTTTCTAGATGATGTTTAAGTGTTTCGTCTCCACCCATGGCTTTGTATCTCAAAAGAGCTCGAAAATTTCCATCATTTTCGTCAGGATCCTCCAACTGAAAATTTCCGAAATCCCTGTGCCCCCTAAGTGCAAGACCTTGTCGGCCGCAAAAAATTATAGTTTCTATTATGGGCGCTAACCTTAAACGATTTTCTAGAATTTGTTGACTTAATGATGAGTTCAAGGCGATGTTAATAGGTTCTATTTTTTTCTCCATAACCGATTTACGATTTTGGGAAAGTAAAATTGCTCTTTTATGATATTCACATTGCTGGTGCTCATTAAACTTGTCTGTTGCCTTTTTCCAGTTTGAAAATGGAATTTTCGATAACTTACCTAAAGGCTGACTACCTACACCACCATAATTCAAACTAAAAAAAACACAATATTTGCAAAATGCGCCATCAAGTAATTTGGAATAAGTCAACCAGTTCCACCTAAGTAGCCACGAATATTGAAACTTTAAATTTCTTTGTCCGCTTGCTGGAAATTTAAAAAGTTCTTCAAGACGCCAGATGTTTTCTAATAAATACAACCGTGTATCATCTGTAATAACTCCTTTGATAAAATTGCCGATATCATTTGCATAAGAAACAGTCAAAGGTGCTGAATTTATGGAAATTTCTTGATGTAATGTAGTTTGAGAGTCAATAGTACCATCTTCATTTTTATCATTTTCAGTTTTATTTTTCTTTGTAAAGAAATCAGTTAATAAAGTAGTTTTAAATTTCATTTTTCCATCCGACATCATTAAAATGAATTTAAATTGCTTTAATTATCAAAAAGATACACATTAAAACACGACTATGCGAATAAGAAAATAAATAATTATTGGTCTTTCTTTTCTGACTGTCTAAAAATGACTACTGTAGGTTCCTGGCTCTACATCTATATTTAACCACCTACGCAGTTTTTATATCTACCAACACTAAGTTTTGTGTCAACAATTGTGGGTCCAGCCCACGCTTTCCTGCCAGATGTGCATCCGGTAGTAATTGAGACGTACCCGTATTCAAACCCACCCTCACCCCCCCCCCCCCCTGTCACACCCTTTAACTGATAACCTTGTGTCCTCTGCCATCTTTATCATTTTCAGTTTACTTATGTTTTTAAAAATTAAATAGTTTTCAGTTTCCCTGTTTCATCCGCCATTAGTGAAATGAATTTCAAATGTTTTGAAGTAGTAAAAACATACACATTATAGAACCTCAATGCGAATAATAATCAATTCCTTCGTTGTTTTTTTTTTTTTTTTAATTTCTAGACGCTTTCCGGTTGCACTACAATCATATTAGACAACAAAGGCCTACCCACGTAGCCCACCCCTGCCCATTCGACACTCCTTAACTGATCTAACCTTGGCCAACTTTCCCTTGGCCTACTGCGTTCCAGATTATTATACTTAACTTTAGCACGATAATAAAATTCATAACTAAATTCTATAGGCAATTCTCATCACAATGATATACATTGTTGTTCTAGAGGCTGCCAGGTTAAGTGTTTAGTGTTTAAGCCCTAAATAATATCGACACAAGTCATTAGCTGTAGCTTAACGTAAAAAGGTAGTCATATTGGGGGTACATGGGGGGGGGGGTTATAACCCCCCTAACCCCCCCCCCCCCCTGCCTACGCCACTGATCAATAGCATGTCGGCTTGGTATCGATACATTGCCTTAGGTACAGTTTACGCGTTCTGATCGGGCTGAGTCTCAGGTTGTCTGTTGAGGTGTGTTTACGTGTTGTTGGTTGCATTGTTTGACTAATTGTCTGTGGTCGTGTAGTTATGATATGTTTGTTTTCAACATGGAATTACAACTAGAATGTTTATGTGACTTAGTAGACGCGTTTTGCAAATAATCTGTGGAATGGCTTGTGGGATGTCTGGGTAAAGTTTAAACAGAAGCCATACAACAATGCCATACTTCTTACAGTGTTATAAACATGTGAGCTAAAGATGTATTATGACAATTGTATTGTTTTTGTGAACATCCAGTTTACTAATTACTTCCCATTTTAACTTCTTATTTTAACAAGGGAAACAATAATATACATTTCAGAGCAATAGCTATGTAAGAATTTGAAACAAATAAACACTTATTAAACAATGAAATCGGATATGTACAGTAAGTACAAAAAACAGTTTGTAAGAAAATTTGAAATAATTCGGTGAGTGTATCTTTGTTTTAAGAGTAATTTTTTGTTCCGCTTATTATACAAAACTTTATTGAATTAGCTTACACCTTTTAAAGACATTCGAATAAGCCGATTAAACAATTTTTCACCATCAAAACAATCTCCTATAGCAGGGGTCGGCAACCTGCGGCTCGCGAGCCGCATGCGGCTCTTTTGGTGTCCAGTTGCGGCTCTTCAGCTCCATGCACAAATATTAATAATTATTTTATTTTCAAAACTCATAAAGATTAGTCTGCAACACTCGGTAATAAACGATATAACAATAGATATAAACAATAAACATTCACTATTCTATTATAGTATTTAGTTTCTCCCTATCTCAATGTACTTCCTATTACATTGTCCATTCCGAATTTAAACATTTAACTTCATAGTGGATATCACAAAGAAACTAAACCAGCTAATAGTTAGTGTAAAACTGAAAGGAAAGCCCGGATTATGTCTTGCTTGAATAAGTGGTTTGTTTCGAAAAAAAAATACTTTTTTTGTTGAATACATGGTGAGCGGTAAAATTACTAAAGTACGAAAAATCTGAAAAAATATCGTTATGAAACCAATGCTGCTATTCAATCACTTCAGCATTAATATAAACAAAATGAAGGATGTTTTCACTGAGAGATTTGAGCACTTCAAAACAAATGCAAGTACTCTGACTTACACAGAAGATACTCTCAGCACAAATTCAAATGAGATTATTTCATATGTTCAAAGCTATTTATTTAAAATTACATATATAATATATTTGTTTAGGATTATTTATATATATATATATATATATATATATATATATATATATATATATATATATATATATATATATATATATATATATATATATATATATATATATAATCCTGAACAAATATACTATTAACATAAAAATGTTAGTGGCTCTTTGAAAACTGGGTAATGTTGTAAATTGTAACTTTTGGCTCTTTTGTCTCAAAAGGTTGCCGACCCCTGTCCTATAGCAACCTATACTATTTTTTAAAATGTTTATCTAGAATATTAATTAGAGATGAAAAAATATTCGATAAATATGTACTATTAACAAATAAGAGAAAAATTAAAGTAAAAACAAAGAAAAAATATTAGACTTCGGTGTATCAGAGGCCGTGTTACATAATAAAATATTGATATTGTTAACGGTACAAGGAAACATGTAGAAATATTGGTAGCGTATTTATGGTGATAATCAGTAAAATGCTGGTATTCAACCGGTAAGAGGGTCTGTGCCGCTTCTTTACCGGGAATATAGATTCTAGTATAGTTTTACTAGAGGTAATATCATTAAGGTCTGATGATTAAGGGTCAATTCAATGCCCAAAGTTTACAGCCTTATTAGAATAATAATTTCTTACCTGGTCCTTGTCTCTGGCAAGGGTTTACGGCTGGTGAATAAAATAAAATAGCAGGTCCGATGACTACGGGTCAACTCAATGCCCGCAGTTTATAAGTATACTATATATAGCATGGTGTTACAGATTGAAATCATAGGTATATCGAAAGCAACCATTTGGTTTCTTCCATCTTTTATTCCTATGATGCCCAATTCAGTGTACACATAGTCAAGGCTCCAGACAAGATTTATGTCTTTTTCTGAATACTTTTTGGCACTACTACTTGTGTAAGAATGTACTATTATAATTTAATTACATTAATTTTTAAGCCAGATTATTACAATAAGTCATTAGTATGTATACATGCGTATTATCATGTGTAAATAGTTAAAAAAACGATTTAAATGCATGTATGATGATATTTTGTGATCTATTTTAAGAATAGCGGGAAAACAATAAGGTGTAAAAGCAAATCAATTATTCACCTGTTAGAGTATATGCATACGAATAAACTAAGGCGATTAAACTAACACATTTAACAATGTAAATAAAGTAAAAAGTTAGGATAAAAAAAAAACGAGCATGAAAAACGAGCGCCATAAAAGTTATAAGAGTTATAAATATACTTCCCGTCCCGGTCTTTCCCGTGATCGCGGTGGAGCCAACGTTATTTTAAATAGTGAGATAGATTATTGATAGGATGGGGCGTTATAACCATTCACTAAATTTATTCAAGCGCGTTTGCCGGCGCTCCGTCAGGGTGCAATTCGGCGCCTTGGGCTATCACGTGAGCGCTATGACGCCTGCATTCTTATGATCGCCTTTAAACTTTGGGAAGTTGTGGAGAATCCCTTTAGGGAGGTTTCTGCGGGAAAAAAGTAATTGTCGCTTCGACGGCGCCCGTACGTTTTAAAGATTGTAATAAAATATGGATAAGAGTAGTATTATAGTATTCCTAAGTTGAACCTGAGACGTCTAACCGTCAATTAAAAAGTTGCATTTTTAAGTTGATTTTTTTTTTATTTAGCAGTACACAATGTTCATAATGGTGGCAAATGAAATCAAATTACTTGAAGAAAACAAAAGCAATAACGAAAGTAGATAGCTTAAAAAAAGGTTTTGTAGTTTGTTATAAAACAATTTCCTTAACTTTGAGGTTTTTCTTAATTAATGTTATCTTAATATCTGTTGTATCATATAATCAAAATATGTTCCTTCAATATCCTCATTTGTGTTCTCTCACTCAAAAATAAAGCAGAAGGAAAAACCAACTAGCAGTAAGAAATCAACCTGTCACACAGTGATAGTCAAATTTTTCAGATATTTTTTTTTATAATCATATTTATAATAACAAATATCACCATTCATACCTTTGAGCAAATCTAACCCTATAAAAAAACAGCATTGAAAACAAATATACAGATATTTTTAGCTTACCTTACAAAACCTCTGAGTAAATATTAAATGGGTCCTAACGTAACCAAAGTTATTTATAAAATAAACTTTTATCATTTAATGTTACAACAAGTAGGTTTTCTTTTCGTTATAAATCAGATTTTAAAATATTTAAACCTGTACAAAATGTCAGTTTCTTTTAAATTTTGAGAGATAAATAAGTAAAATGAAAAACTAGTGAAAGCTGTCTTTTGTTCATTAACGTTTACAAAATATACACAGGAGAAATTAATAATTTACAGAATAAACATGTTCACAATCAAATGTAGTGTCTTATCCCACAGTATCACAAAAAAGCAGTGCTCATTTTTATATAAGTCACCTTAAAAAAATCTAAAGTAAAGGAAATGTAAATTCTAGTACTTATCAACATTTGGTCAAAAATAATTTAATACCTGGCTTAGCAACATGTATGGAGAATACCTGTACTTAATGCATAACCAAGGCTCTTAATATAAACCAATATAAAAAAAATAATAAACTCTTTATTTAACAGGAATTAATCAAAACTTAATGATTTTGTCACTGATGTACATGCATTTAAATTTTTACTTGCACAAAACACATATCTGAAGCATACTTTTATGAAATACATTTTATAAATATTATTTGTATTTTGCTGATATGACATAATTACTTCATAATTAATAATTTTCATAGATTTATTATTACTTAAGCATGCATATAGCATAACCTCCAAAAATTATTGTTTACCATTTTTAGCTTAATTTTTTCTTAATCCAATTAAATTCTAAAAGATTGAACCAAGAAATTAGTGTCTAAAATATATTTAAGCTTTCAAGGAAACCACAATAATAATGGTGACAATAACTGCAATAACCAGGAATATGACAACTAAACAGCACATCTTCTTTCTAGATTTCCTCTGATAGCCTACTCGGCAGCCTTTATAAGTTGCTCCTGGCCAGATTCTACATTTGTAAATGCCCTTTCTACATTCCTATCAATTGTATCTATTTCTTCCCTTTGTGTGTGTATAAGTGCACATAATTTACGAAAAATTTCATTTACATCTGAACTGTCAGCCTCTAATTGGTGAATTCTTTCTTCTCTTTCACGAATGACGGCTAAGTCATCCTCAATGACCACTTCCTGTTCTTTAAGAATGTGTGTTCTTCTTTGTTGTTCTTCAGCTGCTGATACTTTCTGGTCATATGATATTAGACAAAAATTTAAAACGACAATTAGACATCCTACATTGTCTATTTATTAGATTGTATTGCCTCTCTTTAAAAACTGTTAAATACAAATATAAGGCTTTCCATTTTTGCAATTACAAAAATGTTTTAATAATTTATCAAATTAAAACAAAACGTTTTGCAAATCTTGTATACAATTATTATAATGTATGAAATATTATCCTCTGTTTTTAAATTATAAGGTGATTAATTACACAATTTTGTATAATTTACTCGGCTTGCTAATTGCTGCAGATTTGCATTGTGTCCCTTGAAAACATTAAATAGTGCAGGTAGAAGAGGGAGGTAATTACTATTGGTAAATATACATGTGTATTGGTAAAATAAAAAAATATAATAAAATATAAATTATGAGAAAAGCAAGTGCTTACATAAGAAAATTAAATGGATGTCAGACATTGAGAAAAAAAAAAACATGCGACAGTCGTGGGGTTAGAACTGTATGATCTGTTTCATCATGTTTTTTTTCTCACAGTCTACTGTTTCCTTCAGAAAATGTTCACAAACTGTGGCTGTTACGGGTGATTTAAATATTTTAAAAATGGACGGGGTAAAACATCGATAGTTCGTCCCGGGCGTCGAAATATGTAGCTACGGCTCTGATTCGAACTCTAGACTTTCGGGGTTTGCAGTCGTATGCTCTATCATCCGACTACGCCGTCACCTTGCCATTTATGCTACATACAATACCATTTTATTTCATCGTATTTTTGTTCTGTCTATGTATACACCCTGTCTTATTTGAGTCATGTTTTCCTAACATCATATTACGCTATATGTCTATCTGACGTTATGTTCAACTACCACTGTTTTTGATTAAAAAAAGCATCGTCTATTAAACAAATCATTGTACCCAATGTTTGCCGTTTTTTAATACAATGAGGTTATTTAAAAATGCTCTAATATTATTTCTGGGTGGACTTAGAGTCGTTATACTGACACAAACCGCTATACATGTAATTGTTCAAAGACCCATATCCATACTAAAAAGCATATATAAAATATTGACGAAAACACTAGATAGGAAAGTAAAACACTACATCAAGAATATAATTCACAGAGACCTAGTGCAGGGGTCGACAACCTGCGGCTCGCGAGCCGCATGTGGCTCTTTTGATGTCAAGTGGCGGCTCTCAAGTTCCATGCACAAATATTAGAAATTATTGTATCATTTTATTTTCAAAACCCATAACAAATTATATACTGTAAAGAAACACATGTTTAAACATAATAAAAACTCTAATCAGCGAACAAAGAGAATAAGTGGAAGTAGAGAGTATTCGGACAGCTGACTGCAGATTGGGCACCAAACCCAGCCCCACAGCCGTGCAATGCTTGCCACTTCCCGAGTGCCGACTTTTTCGAATCTCTTTAAGTGGGAATGTTATTTTATTCAAAATGCATTTCCCTATATGTCAGTAATCATTAATATGACCTGAGTGACGTAGGTTTTTAGGTGTTAGCTTCCTACGGTTGAGCTAGGTACTGGACTGTGGGGTACGAGCTTACCCTAGGCCATGTGGGGTGGAAGATAAGCCTGGTGAGAACCAAAGGACAGAAGCGACCGATTTACGGTAATCAAACCGATATTCAAGCCAGTTAGTCAGAGTTTGCCATTTTGAGGCCTGTCTGGCTAATGGGAGACACCTCCTAAGCCGGTGATGTTAGTAAAGAAAAAATAAGTTAAAAGCTTCAAAAGTGGATTGGGATAGTCCTATAATTATATTATTTGATAACTAAGTTTATCAAAGCAGAGCTAGCTAAAATAATTTAATTTTTTTTTGTGCGAAACATTTGTATGTTTTTATATGAATAAATATTATTTCATATGTATAGCTGTTTATTTTAAATACAAAAATTAAACTTATTTACCTAATCCTAATCAAATACTAAAAATTTAAAATAAAAATGTTAGTGGCTCTTTAAAACCTGGAAAATTTTGTAAATTGTTACTTTATGCTCTTCCGTCTCAAAAGGTTGCCGACCCCTGACATAACCACTTCCTCCCCCCCCCCCCTCCCCCGCACCCTCTCTCTCCTTCCCCCCCACCCTTCCCCTTACGCCCCGCTAGTTCCTTTTGGCGCCTTCGAATTAATGTTCCAGTTAGGTCAGTTTCATGAAAACGTCAACTTAACTTATATAACATTTATTCGGAAATCCTAAACTAATTCTGGAAATACCCACAATAAGACTTGTAAGTTCTCGTTTTCTCTCGCTTAAATTCAAGTCTCCTTATCCACGGAGACTTAACAATTTTAGAACTAAATCAATTGTTGTCGACAGAGTTCCCATTAATAACAAACAAAAAAAAGAAAAAAAAACAACAACAAGGCGTCTATATGTCACTAGGTCCCGCTTAAGGAATTGTAATTAAAGTGTTAATAATTGTTTACTTAGCCTAACGACCACGTGATGACCACGTGATGACGAACTAAATAACAGTAAAGATCTGGTACCACAATTGTTACCGTTGGTGTCTTAAAGTAAACTTAAAATATGTGATATTTTTTAAAGTTTGTATAAACTAAATATAGCGGCCGGATGAAGGACATTTCATACGCATGTTTTTAAAACCGATACAATAAATTTTAGAGCAACATTGCATTAATGTGCATGCTGTTACACTTTTACTTTTGGAAACAATAACAAAAAGTAGCTTTACAATAAAATGTGTTATGAAACGTAAGTTGTCGTTACGTAAACACTGATCTCCTAATTTTTATAACGTTTGACTGTAATTACACATTTGCCATGTATTCAATCATAAGACATACACAAGATAATCACCTTACCCTACATCGTATTTTCAAAATATCTAGCAATAAAATGACAACTCAACTGTTTTATTTATTACTTGGTGATTTTACATGTGTTGGCTTAGAAGAAATGTAGTAAGGGAATTGAAATGGATCAATTCATTGCTTCCCCTCGTGTTGTTTCTTGTTTTATTGAGACAACTTAGATCAGTTATCACATTGAAATATTCACTCACAGTAGATCACACGGGTCACCAGCAAAACCCTCGGGTCACCAGCAGTAGCCCACGGGTCACCACAATTATATTACGGGTCACTCACTGTAGAATGTGTACAAAAGCCATTGTGTTTGTCCTTGGGAATTAAGATATACAGAATACTTCGGGTGTCTTTAAAAGTAACTTAAGATAACCATACCGTTTTCGTTTGTTTTTAAATTGGATTCATGGTTTAAATCGATATGAACAAACAACTAATTAGGTTAGACATTTTGAATATGTATTAGTGTTGCCAATACAACTAATAAATTAATGTTTTGCTTATTTTAACTGATTTATGGAGATAACGATATGAAGCATCTATTCGTGTTTGTGTGTGTTGGCTCGTGTGCTTTATTTTGAGAAAAATAATCGGACCTAATCGGAAAATTACATTCAATTACATGTTTTAAAATTATTTAAATGTATGTGGATTAAATGCATATGAGTAAAACATGTGTAGGCCTATTCAAATATCCCATATGTATAAAATACATGTGTGGACAAACCACATCTTAGCAAAGACAATGTAGTAAAATAAAAAATATAACATCGTTACCTACAAACCACTTATAGTCAAAGCCCATGTGTTCAAATCGCCTGTAGCAGGATAACCCGTATCTATAAACAACGTATTGTCAAAGCATCAAGATTATATTTTTTGGCATAACCAAAGACCTATTTGTTATTTTAAAAAAATGCATGTCTTGTTAAAATGTTACATTTCCTTTTGAAGAAACACATCAATGCTGGTAAGCCACCAGCTGTTTAATTTTGGGATTTTAAATGTGTATTATACTTTTACATACACATTAATTCAGACATAAGTTTATTTAAAACAATACAAATAAGTATTAAACAAATAATTACAGTTTACTGTACCGTAGTATTTCAGGGCAGATAACGCGTACGTTATTTTCTGTGCCAACCTTATACAATAGCAATCACAACTAGAGCAGTAACAATGTACCTATTTACGTGACAATGATCAAGGGGGAGTATAATTAATATATACGTATATACACATTACATTTTTTTATTGCGATCTACATTTTGTTTTCTTAAAATATATCAGTACTTATTAAAAAAAAAAAGAAAATATAATTCATATCTTAAATTAAAAAAAAAAAAACGTGTACATAGTATCGTTTAATTTGTGTTTGATGCTGTCGTTACATTGGTAGCAATGTGTTGTGAATTGGATATATTTTATAATAAGTTGTTATTTACGTAATTAGTTACGATCTATTTTATTAATATTATTTGGCGTTCAAAATAACTGATGATTAATTATGATACATTTTTTTTTCCAAAAAATGAACGGGTCAATTAGTCCACTCAGGTCAGATGGGTTACCTGACTCCGTACATAACCCATTGCAGATAGTACACTTTGATCTTAGTCAAAATGTCAAGAAGAGAATCGGTGCAATAAGTAACTCGACTACTCCGACCACTAATTTAAATGACAGTTTCAATAACTTGATTCATGAGTGTATCAACATAATACCTGCCATATTTAACACACGCACAACTTTAAATTGAGCTACATTTGACCATCTCTTTTAGTAACGCATACGTATCTTACATTGTTACATAGTTTATATATTAGTTTATGTTAAATGCATCAATATGATTCGATACATTGTCGCCCATATTATTTGTATTTGTTTGTTTCATTTTTACGATGCTGATATTTACCAACGAGAAAAATGGCCCGTTGAGGAAGGGTACAACGGGCGCTAGGCTGATAGTGCTGTCTCTTTTCTCTAAACTAAAACCAACCCACCCCCCCACACACCACCCCCACCCCACCCCCACACACCACCCCCACCCCCCACCACACACCACCCCCACCCCTCACCCCCACACACCACCCCCTCCACACACCGGCCCCCGACCCCCCACCCCCCCCCCCCCCCAAAAAAAAAAACATGTCTACCGTCCCATTCAACGAAATATAATTATATACTTTTTCCAGTGTCCGCCCCATCCCAGAAAATTCTACCCCCGCCCCCGAAAATTTCAAGTACCCCCACCCCTCTCCGGGGAGGAAAAAGTCTGAAAGAAACACTGAAACCAACCCACCCCCCCACACACCACCCCCACCCCCCACACACCACCCCCCACCCCCCACATATAATAGATGTGTGTTCGTTTAATGTTTAAAAGTTTATTGCAATTGCAAAGAGCAAACATAACAGCATTACTTTTTACTCATTTGAAAGACAAGCGAGGATATCGTTAAATCTACATTTATTCACTACTATACGCCTTTTGGTGTAATATTCCTATTCTTTTAAAAGAAAATACATATTGAGAACAGAAAACTGTCTTTAATTTACCAATAATAATGTGCATTGCTATCCTTTATTTATGGGTGATCCATATTGTTTTGCTTCGCTATTAAAAGTAGAACCCATAATGTGTTTAGCTGGATGCATATCAAGTACATTAAATGCATTGGAAATAATTCAAATAAACGAGACATAATGTTTTGTTTCTCAAAACGTACAAACTGTAACATATTATTATTTTTTTTTGAAAAATGATAAAATCTGAATATGTGTCTTTGCTTTCTATTTAAAATGGCTATGACATTATAATTTAAAACCAGTGGCGATATGTGTTACACATTTAGAAGACGTGATAAAGTCTGATTGATCGTTATACCATATCCTTTTATCACTGTATATAAAAATTTCCTGATTTTGTGAATTATATAAAAACTTCACAACCGATACTCGTGTAGACACCATCGAAATAATTTCCTGTCTGAACAGTGCCATTACAAGTGTAACATCTTTTATAACATTTCTTCGGAAATCCCAGACTAAACCTTATTTAACCCACATTTAACCTACTTTTATTTTAAACACCGACTATACAATTATGCCAAAATCCTAGATTGCCAAAATATAACCATTCACACACAAGTTATTTTATGTTGACCAACAATGCAATATCACAGGGAAGAAAATACACAATCACCTAATCAGCTATATCATTCAGTATATACACGATAAAAACATCCCAGCATGTATACTCAGATTAGACCTAGTGAAAGCTTTTCATCCAGTAGCGCTAACATATATTCACACAATTCTCAAAGAAAATAATTTGGATACAAATCATCTTCCACAACGCACACAGCCACCTACTTGTGATGGTGTGATTAAACGTAGATTGCAGGTTAGGTTTGACGACACACGTGACGAGACGAAACGGGTCATGGCAGGGGCGAAGGGAGAGATGTTGTTGCTGAGTCATTGTTGATGCGTGCGAGTTATTTCCCCTCTCACCTGAACCCGGACTGACCGTGGCCGAATAGGAGACACAACGGGTAGCTTGACCGTGACCGGCGTTCTACCCCAACTGACCGGGTATGTAAATGGGGGGAAAACCCCGCTATTGTACGAGGGGTCAAGTCAGAGACATGGACGCCAGGCTGAATGATTAGGAGAGGACAAAGAAGTAGAACAGTTAGGGTTGGGGACAGTTAACGCGGAGTGGTTGTAGAGAAAGGACGTAGATAAGAGTAGAGCTAGGAAACAGTGTAGTGAGAATAGTGTAGAAAACATTAACCTGTAGGGTAGGCAACAAGTGTATATCGTGTAGTAACGTAAATCCTATTATATGCAAGCATTAGATGTATAATAATACATGTTGTGTATCAAGCGGATCTTCGAGTTTTATTGAGTGCACGTAACTAAGTACTATCTCGTCATCATCACAATAGCAAACTATATGTGTGGAGACTGGTAAAACTTCGTGTTTAACAAGGAAAGCAACAATAGAATAATAAGAAGAGAAAGCAAGTAAATTCCCCCCAACACACTACTGATAGATCATAAAATTAATTAGACAATGCCCCCCCCCCCCACCACCTCACATCCCTTTACATACTAGCATTAGAACTCATCTTATAAAGCATTAGGTACAATACATACATCAGAGCAATAGACATACCAAACTTATCTAACACAACAATTTTAGTCTACGCAGACGATACAGCTTTTACTCTCCAAACAAAAACAATCCATGTCCTTAATATTCTCCTGTCATTACAATGTCAGTGGCTTCACACGTTGTGTCTGTGTCTTGTAGATCTTGTTAGATTATGTACATTTGTTTTTGGCGTCTAAAAATACCAATTAATGTTATATTTGTTATTTTAATCATTGGGGGTAGGCGCCGGTAAAAAACAAAACAAACAATTTTTTTTTTATTACTAGCTAAAAAACAATTATTTCTTTACAGCTTATTTAACGTACATCTGCATATGCATTTCCACTAAAAAAAAAAAAAAAAAAAAATATATATATATATATATATATATATATATATATATATATATATATATATATATATATATATATATATATATATATATATATATATTGGTGAAAAAATCCTGGTAACTATGACAACGGCGGTTATCATGAAAAATCAACCCCTTCGTAGGTTTCCCACCATTCATCAAATAGTATATTTTAAGCTCAATAAACAATGAATTCACAATCATCTTCCATATTTTGGGGTACTTAGCTTAACATGTTTTTCTGTTGCACACTGTGAATATTTCCTGCATTTTTCTTCCTTTGATTTATCAACTTCTGGTGGGGTTGAAGTGAAATTCTTGCCTCTACGACCAGGTCTTGAGGTGATATTTCTTTGATATAATCCCTAAATGTGAGCTCTCGCTATCTATTGCCTATATTCAAGTTTGGTTTTGCATTGTAGCCAGTATTGAATTCTTGTCACATGTATATATAAATGGCCTTTTGACTTCAAATCTTTATCTTGGCATCACATTATCAATGTATGAAACATGGAGATCAGGTTCAGTGGACCATTTAGTCTTCACAGTTTAGAAGTACATGGCATCAGTGAGTTTGAAAAATAATCCCTACTGTGGCATGTACAGTTTACTATGATCGATAATTAGAGTTACCAAGCACTCAAAATAAAAAGGATTTAATTGCCTAAAATATTGTTATCTTCCTTATAATCAGCATCTATTGTCCATTTTCCATAACCACACTCAATAATTTTAATTTGAAACTGTGTTTTCAGAAGCCTCTAGTTAAAAATAATATCTTGATCGAGTCTGTTTTTTTTAAATTATCTCAAGGACGTTTAGTTGCTCATGTTTTGGGCAAGTCTAGTTCTGTTGGTGATAATGAAAAAAACATAATATGTTTTGATATAAGATTATATTTCGGTTTTCTATGTAACAAGTACAGTTATACATTAACTATTGTCCAAAGACAGATAAAAACACGGCCACAATCACAATAGAGTTTTTAAACAGCTAGGAGAACGTTGCAGTTGATGCTCTCTAAAATGTATCGTGTTCATATTCACCTTCCTACATCGTATACAGATCAGAGACAACAGATGGGGGAAGTGATCAACAAAGTATTTTACGACCCCCACCTTTCACGTGCTAATCTCGTAGTTTTTGATGCAAGCAACATGGCTGGGTTTCAAGTATTTTTAAACTTCTATTTTATAAAATCATGAAAGCGAGCTGACCGAGAGGATGTTGTTAATGTAAAAGGACTTTAATATGTGCACTTTGAAATTAGTTACAAAATGTAATACAAATGGGAATGTAAGGGATCATCCATTTATGACGTCCACACGAGGGAGGGGGTCCGAACAAAAATTTGACTTTTGCGAATTAAGTGGACTTTTGTGGACTTAGGGGGGGGGGTCCAAAATAATAATTTAAACATGTTTGGACGTCATGTGTGGATAACCTCTAAAGAGATTTACGTACTTGAAGGCGTTATTTATTTAATCATTTTGTAACTCAACAATGTACGTTATTTTAAAACGTATGTTCTGTGTTTTACGTCATGTTTTTTTTTTGTCCTTTTCTACGGATAAAAGTTATTTTATATCAGTACTTGTTACATACATTTCCGACGTGAAAAATAGAGCAGGAGAACAAGTCAATTTTTTTTTTCTTTTTTCATTTTTTTTTTTATTGATTTTGCATTGTCTCCCTTGAAAACATTAAATATAGTATGTGCCAGAGGGAGGTAATTGCTATTGGTAAAAAAACATGTTTATTGGTAAAATTAAAACTAATAAAATGTAAGATCAACTTACATTATGAGAAAGGCAAATGTTCACATAAGAAAACTAAATGACTGTCAGCATTAAGAACATAACATGCAACAGTCGTGGGGTTAGAACTGTTTCATCCTTTTTTTCTTCTTACTGTTTCTTTAAAAAAAAATCACAAATTGTGGCTGTTACGGGGGATTTAAATAATGGATCGGGGTACAACATCGATAGTTCGTCGTCACCGGTGTCGAAATATGTAGCTGTGATTCTAACTAGACTTTCGGGGTTTGCAGTCTTATGCTCTATCATCCGACTACGCCGTCACCTTGCCATTTATGCTACATATAATACCATTTTATTTCCTTGTATTTTTGTTCTATCTATGTTTTATCTGAGTCATGTTTTCCTAACATCATATTACGCTATATGTCTATCTGACGTTATGTTCAACTACCACTGTTTTTGATAAAACATGCATCGTCTATTAAACAAATCATTGTACCCAATGTTTGCCATTTTTTTTAATACAATGAGGATATTTAATTTTTTTTAACCCTTTATCTACTGACGGTACTTATAAGTACCACTTTAATTAAGCGCCTGTATTATTTTTAATTTAAGACGAATTTTTAAAATTATTAATGTAATTGATAGTATTATCTCCCTTGAGTCACAGGTAGGTGGAGGGAACGATGTTTTTTTGAAAATTACTGGTGTGGTGCCATTTTCAATCTCTACCTGTATCGGTAGTTCACAATTGTTCTGTGCATATCTCACATGTGTTCCTGATTTCCCTTTGTTTTACCTTATTCTTCACGTTTTCAACACCGAATATTTTTTATTGGCATCTTCAATAGTCAGGCAAATGCATTTAACTTCTATTTATACAATTTTTATCAAATTGTCTTTGTAATAGATAGATGTTTACAGGTGGACTTATAAGTACCGTCAGGGCACACGGACATTTTTTTAGGATTTCTTGGAAATTGCTGATTTTCGATGTGGAGTGCCATAAATATTATTTTGATAATTAATTATCGAAATGTACTTAAAAATATATATTTATGCATAGGGTTTTCTTCAGAAATATTGTAATTAATTGCAGATTTCTAGTAGTAAAAGAATAACAAGAATAGAGGTGGCAGTTGCAGGCTCGTTTACTAGGTTTAGTATACGTTATTTGTATACCAAAGTCTAGTTCTAGAAGTAAGATTTGTAAGTTATATTTGTTGCAAAAAACTGTCTTGCACACAATAGCTGGCGTGTACGTAATGTATACATGTAGACTAGTAATAGTCCATACATCTGCATGTAGTATAGATCGTTTTGTAATTTTGAATCAGTAAACACAAAACAGTAGGCCACTACGGCTATTCAAAACACATTGAGCTTACTTCTATTTATGAACTTTACACTGTAGTGTAGACTTGTCATAACATTCTAGTAGGCTACAATTATACTAGTATTACTAGTGGTTGTGTACTGAATGACTAGGCTTTTGTTTGTTTATGCGGCTCATTGTAATGGCTATTGGAAGACTCCAGCAAAAGCAGGTTGAGTCCGGCAACTGTTGCCACACCAGCAAGACGACAGACAAGAATGTCTTAAGAATGAGGAATGAGGGAGCATGACAGGTCGGCACCTTTTGCTGTGTTTGAGGTCTAAGATGTGTTCCGATAGAAAATCCAGTAAAAATCGTTCTCAAAATATACTTTGTGCTGTGTTTATGTGTGGAAATTACAAAAAATGATTGTTATAATGATTGCCAAGTTATTATTTAATAAGTTGTATCGTTTTTTCCTGTTTTGTAATTTTTTTATTTTTTGGAAAAAATGTCCTACATTCCTGACGGTACTTATAAGTACCAATACATGTTTGGGCCCTTAAAAATTTATGAAACAAAATTTCCTTCGACATATGCTTTAAATGTGCCAAAAGCAATATGATAACACATTGTTTAAGAAAAAAATTCATTCAGAACATAATTCCGTAAATAAAGGGTTAAAAATGCTCTAATATCAGAGCTGGGTTGACTTAGTGACTTTATACGGACACAAACCATTATGCCTGTAAATGTTCAAATCATTTAACAAAAGTATAGACCCATAACCCTACAGCAATAAATTATTGACGAAAACACTAACTAGGAAACCATATCAAGGATATAATTCACCGACACCAATAATACAGCATCCTAGGGAGGAACATCCAGAATCAAATACATCTTTTGAGAGACAAATAAGATACACATATAGCTGGCAACACATAGTATAGATCAATAGAAAACATTCAATACAATTGAAAAAAAATATGTGCATACAACCTAACCTAAACACATGGATTAAAACCATCTACGCAGATGCACACAACGGCCTTCTAATAAATAATACACCCAACAAAGCCATACGAATAAAATTTCAGTTAGTCAAGGTTGTCCGCTATCCCTGCTACTATATAACCTTAGTATAGATCCTATGCTAGAAAGTATTAGACAGGATGTTTGTATAAAAGGATTTGCATGATAAACACGAGTACCAAAAAAACGATCACACAGCAATCACAATTATAGACAGATTGTACCTATGTGGTATAACATATACAGAGAGTCCAACAAAAAAAGACAAAGTCATCTGTACAAAACTAAAGGGGGAAAAAGTAAACAAAAAACTAGAAAAACCTACAATTATACTAGTTTCGCCAGGGTAGCACAATGGAGTTGAAACATTATACCCTAAATTATATGTACATCAACCAACAGAACAATATCCACCAACTACATCACACAAACAAACAAAAAAAACATAAAAAATCTTTTAGATTTAAAAACAACCACCAAACTTTTTTTTTTAAAAGTATTTATTTATTACGAAGTGTTATTATTGTCATGGCAACTATGAAAACATTTCTCTGATGGTACCTAGGATTGTGGTCTGCCACCTCACTTCTTGTAGTCTTTGTTTAGTTATCCTCTCCCTGTATTTTACGTGGCTATTTAAAAAACGAAATTATGTATGTAGTGCGTCAATTGTTTGAAGTCTTGAGAAAAAGGTTTAAACTGTGTTTGATATGCCCTAGGGTTATATAACATTAGGTTTCTATTGTAATGTTATTTATGGACAATAATTAAAATATCCCATAAATTGTATGATCAGTAAGGTTCTATTAACTACAACATTTAACACGTTTTTGTTTATGTTTACAGACTGCTGATCAAGTCATAATTTAAATTATTTAAATACAATAGCTGGGAAATACAACTTGATAATTATGTATCAGCGTCTTTAAGACTGATATATACTACACCTTAGATGCATCGTTTGGCTTTTAATTGTGAACTAGGCAGGATCTAGCAAGCCAAATTAGTTGTGCGGGTGTAAACATTCACACTTTATTTTACATGAGCTGACCCACGACGTAGCAGACGCTGCTATCTAGATGTTTTATTTTCTGCTGATCAGCAATTCATAATTTGTGAATTCGACACAACCTCCCCCCCCCCCCCCCCCCACACCCTTCCGCCCAGTGAAAGCAGCCGTTTAGAGAATGCAATGAATAGATCTAGCAGAAAGTGTTACCTCCCCTTCGTTTCAAATCGTGTAATACTAAAGTATCTGCCCCTTACAGTCGTCATTAGTTCAACCCGTCTCTATAATTGTAAACATTCGTCAACCATAGCTCACCAGACTGGTGGGGGTGGTAGCGATATGTGAGTTTGCGAGTTGACCACCTTTATAGTCTAATGTAGTAGAACTAACAACAAAGTTAACTAAACATTATGTTGTGACTGTTTGATGTCTAAATCATTTAAACATGATTTAAAGTAAATATTAAATAACACAATTAAATAGTCGAGTCTATGTCTATATAAATCCAGGGGGTGAAAAACATTGTAAACTATACAGAGGTAAACTGCTTGCCTTCACAATACAATTTATATTAATACGAGTTAATTAACCATGTAAGTACACATTGACGCTATGTGCAATATCACCTTGATGATATCACATTAAGTTGTATATTGCGCTACATCTGACCAGCTCCAAAAGTGACGTCTACGTATCTTACATG
>NW_026734258.1:0-38265 GCF_028476545.2 Physella acuta
ATGTGTGGCTAAGGTTCAATACTCTCAAATTATTCATAAACGTGATGTTTACATTAAAGCTAGAGAGACGATTGTTTGACAAATCTAAAACTTGAAGATTTTCGAGACCGACAAACGCATCTAGACTTAAATTGTATATGTTGTTAAAGGAAAGATCTAAAGTTTTCAGATGTGTAGAGTTGGAAAAAATTAGCTCATCATGGTGTGTGTCAAAAAAATCCCCAAGAATGTTTGCGCCGAGGTTAAGATGCTCCAAATACGGCAAATGAGAGAAAAACGTCCACTCCAGGGAACTAACATAGCTCGAGTGGATACTGAGGGTGGTCAAATGATTGAAGCCGATGAACGGACCCTGCAGCTCAGGCAAAAAGTTTCTGTCCAACACAAGGTCTGTCAGGGAGTTGTTGCTGTCTATCGTCAACCGTGACAGACGGTACTGCAACTCCGCGTTAACCATTTCTATCCGGGACAGTTGTGGTGGGAGGTGGAATACCAACGTGTTGTCATCTCCAACGCTTCTCCTCTTGAGGAGGGAATGAAAATGTTTGATGGATTCTTTATTGTAGGATGTTGGAATATCGTAGAGGTAGTCTTCGCCGTTGATCAGTAAAGTCTGGAGTTTGGTCAGTTTTGGGAGAAATTCAAGGAAAACCCCGAACACGATTCGGTTTTTTCCGATGTCCAGAAGAGTTAAGTTTGGGGGAAGATGGTCGAACGTGTCGTTGTCTATCTTCTCAATGCTGTTCCCCGCGACCTTGAGAGTGGTCAAGGACTTGGGGAGGTTGGTCACGTGACTGGCATTGACTTGAGTTCCGGTGGAGTAGCGCCACTCGATGGTGCTAACGTCCAGCCACCACAGGTTCGTGTTGTTCCTCAGCCCGTGCATGATATGCTGCAGGTGTTTGATTCCAATGTCCTCGTTGTAGTGGATGTCCAGCATCTCCAGGCTCACCAAAGGCGTGAAGGCATCCTTGTCAATGTGCCCCCCACGTAGGTGGCAGTTGCTGAGGTTGAGGACCTTGATGTGTCCCAGGTACTGAAATGTCGTGTTGCTTAAACAAATTATATTACAGTATCCATCCAGATAGCCAGTTACGGTAAAGTTGACCAGTGACGTCATCCTACTGAATCCCACTCCAAACGACGCATTCGTCAGCCCATCTATATAAAGCGCTTTCAAGTTTTTCAAGTCAGATAGCGCTAAATCTGGGTAACTAAAATTGTTCCCTCCTACCGCCGAGTTAAAGTTTTTATTCAACCTCAAGGCCGTGAGGGACACCAAAGGCTTGAAGACACCCACGGGAAACGTGTCAGGGGTCATCGCTAGGGAATTATCGTCCAGTCGGAGAAACGTCAAGTTTTCCAGACCCGAAAACGAGCTTTCATTCAGCTTTGAAATGTTGTTTGAATTCAAATGCAATATTCTAAGTCGTGAGTAATTTTTTAACGAATGAGGAGGTATTTCAGTTAAAGCGTTGTTGTACAGGTCAAGTTTTGTTATGTTAGGCGGTAGGTTTTGAGGGACGGATGTTAGTCGAAGGCCGCTGCAATCACAGCAATTTGTTTCGTTGTAGCACCTACATCCCGAATATATGCTGTAAGTTGAATTCCTTCTGGGATTGCATGATTGTGTTTTTGACAACTCGAGAAGAGATTCTCTTTTGTTGTTGTTATTGAGGTCAGAGGTCACTTGGTTATTGACACCTAAGTCCATTGTTAGTTTGTGACTTGGTGAGGAATTACTTTTCATTTTTGTCAGGACGGCGTCTTTTTTCATGACATCGTTAACCGATACAACGTTATTAGATGGGATTGCCATACGATGTATATTGCTATTTTTTGTATTGGTTGACTTGTCATTCAACCAGGAATTTTTAGAATCTGACTTTCCGTTAACACTAACTGAAGACGTCATGTCCGGTGGACGTGAAGTGTATGCTCCCGCTTCATTGGTCAAAAAAACCAAGAGCAAACACGAGATAGTGAATTTTGTTATCATGACTGCGATTGGTCTAATAACTGTGAGCTAGAAGTTTTAGTGAAAACAATTGTACGGTTTTGTTTAAATTATGTGTAAAAATATGGAGAGAGTGAGACAAATTTTAGACAGCACTTTAATTATTAGCTGATGTTAGAATGAGCGTCTGACATATATGGTCTTGTACAGAGTCAGTCTTTATTTACCTAGCTCGGACAAAGCGACTTTTTATACTTAGGTCAGAAAGTATCACACTTTTTAGGCATTCATGAAACACAATACCATTGCTGTTATTGTTATTCAAACGTTGGTTGAAAAAATGATGCTCCATTTACTACATTTGCTTTCAAGTAATGAAATAACCTCCATCTTGCGTTGATGTAAAACTACGTTGAAGTACGTGCTACCTAATCCAGTTCAGCATAAGTTTACAAGCCTAGGGAACCCGCACGCAGACCACACAAACAAAATTTTAAAAACTTTTGACATGGTACGCTTGTGTCTATTAGCCATACACGGATTTTCTTATATAAGAGCCTCTGGTATTTTTGTTTAAGAGCCAAGTTGAAGATAAGGAAAGGCCTGGGGTTAAAGTATCGTCATTGAAATCTATGATTTGGCTTGTTGCTAATCCGCAAGCACGACACACTTCCGCCTTGATAAAAATAATGTTAAACCTTCTAGAATAGCGACAGCATAGAGACTAGTGCATAGGGAGGGGTGTAATTCCATGCCCTTAACAATACAATATGTTACTAACTGTATACCTAGCAGATCCCCTACACACCTCACACCCTCAACCACACACAGAGGCATTGTCACGCCAATGACCTACAGATAAAGCCCACTATGAAACAATGATATGACGTTTCCAATAGGGCTAGTATGTATGTCACCATCTTCTCGTGTTTGTACTTGCCAGCTAGTATTTTCCAAACCAAATGTGAATATTTTTATTAAACGGCAAAAAAAAAAAAAAAAAAAAAAAAAAAAGATTACTTGGTAATGATAGACTTCATTTGATTATATTATTAGTAACATTTTTTTTATAATTTTGGGTATTCTTGTTTTTTTTTTTAATTTTCGAAGCGAGGCTTCGTTGTTTCTTATGAACTGAATACATATTTATTATTTTCTACAAATTCCTTTTATTATTATAATCTTTGATATAAATATGCCAGTGCGATATACTACACCGTGTAACAAAAAGCATCCTTCCGCACCATAAAGGTGCTGTTTTTTTTTTAATTTACCTGAATAATGATGAGATTCTTTAGTTCTGGCAGATGGTGTCGCCTAACTCTCATATTTTGGAGGATAGTGTCTCCAGTTTAACAAATTCTCATATTCTGTACGATTTTGTCTTCAGATTTACATACTCACCGAAGTTAGTGTACACGTTCTTGACCTTCAGCTTTGTCGAAATTTGTCATTTCTTCAAAGACGGAGTTAGTTTGGAATTTAAGATTCAGATAAAGATCCGAAAAGAGCTATAGTTTACATATCTGCAGGTCATATTTCAAAGTAGAAGGGTCAAAATGTTATAAAAGAAAATTAGCAGATTATGCCCCGTTGCAGCTTTTCCTCAACGGGCGGAAACAACTAGTTATTAAGTAGTTTAAAAACCACTAAGGTTGATAAGTTAAACTATAATAGTGATGATGCGGTGAAATTATTTTTAATGTTGTATCTTACAATTCTAATATGTCTACTTCCTGTGGCCGATCTAAGTAGCATGGGTTAAATAACACAGGAAGCCATTTTGTGAATCATTTGTCAATCTCCTACCACAATACAAAAATAAAACATGTATCCAATAATATAACGAAAATTGATGTTGCAACAAATGGGATAGCTCCAGGAACAAGTTACGATTACCATTTTTTTCCGATATAACGTTTTTTTGTTTATGTTTATGAAAAAGATTTGTAGAAAGCATATCGCTTGACTCACACGGAAAAACTGCACTTTTATAGAAAAGCATCAAAGAGTAGATCTTATGAAGATTTGTACCGACTGATTCTAAATATATATTTTAAAAATCATATCTCTCATCGATGGAAGATATATAGAAATGTTTTTAAGAAGCAATAAAACTAATGGGCTCTCGTTCTTTTTTAAATTAAAAAATAAAATAATTTATAGCCAACAATAATAAAAATAATAATTTGCAACCAATTTGTAAGAAAAAAATACACCTTATACAGTTACAGCATTTATTACAATTTGTTTTCTTAAGGGGAAAAAGAATTTTCTATAGTGAAAAATTCTTTTCCTGATTAATACAAGACACCATGCCGTAATAAGAAATCACACAACGGTCAAGCGGCTGTCAAAAAGTTGTCAAAGCTTAAAAAAAACACTTTGTTTTCCTTTATAACATCGATTTTGATTTAAACTCCAAACAGTTTAATTGTTTTTGTTATCACTGGTTTAATGGGCATCGCATGTGGTAAAACGATACGCCTGATTAGTAATCCAATATTTTTCTTTGAAGGACCCGTTTATACGGTTGATGAAGCAATATGCCCAAGGCTATAAATGATATCCAGTTACATTGTTGTGTGAACCTTGCAAGGATGGCTGTCGGCACACGAAAATAATGACTGCTAGAGGTCAAGGGTATTTGCCATTCAAGTACTGTGGTGTAGCGGATCCTGGAAGGCCAGCAATAGGACATCATGAATGTCCTCCAAACTATCAGCCAGCGTATTAGTTCCATGAGACGATCTAGACCTGAATGTCCTTTATGAGACGATCTAGACCTGAATGTCCTCCATGAGACGATCTAGACCTGAATGTCCTCGCTGAGGTCCTACAGCTAGCGCAGGTCCTGTGCCAGTTTGTCCCACATGGCCTTCATCTCCCGCTCCGAGAGTTGCTCCCCCTGCGGGTAGGGGATGTAAGTGTTGCAGCGGAGGAAGGACATGAGCTCGCCCAGGTTCTTGGCCGCCATGTTCTCTTTGACCAGGAAAATCAGCACCGGACGTCCGTCGTGGACCGACTCCATGTTAGCCATCTGAAATAGAAAGGTCAAGGTCATACTACGGTCAACGCAACCGTCACGGTCAAGGCAATGCCGCCATATAAAGGCTTACTTCAATGTTTAAATGACAACAAGTAAAAGGATTCATTAATACTATTGACCTATCGTACTAAGGTCTAGAAAACTAAAACTTTTCCCGACCTGTTATCGACTAATGATGTGGGCTTGGTGGTTAAATTGTTAAAAGATCAAACAAAACACGCGGTTACACCTTTTTTTTTTACTTTTATTTCGCTTTCATTTATAATTTCAAAATTATACATTTTTAGTGAGAAATACACTGTTTATTGTGATTGCAATACTAATAAAAAACTGGGTTAGTACGCCTTAAACTAAGATAAAAGAATAAACCAATTTACACGTAATTAACACTTCTGTCTTTTTGAAGGAAAAAAAAAACCTTTAGTAAGTTTGACTATGTGACTACGCCGTCCCATTAACCTAGTGTCACACAAAAGTGAAACTTTGCACAAGTTTTAAGCATTACACTACTTTTCAAGTTTTGTGTTTTCATTTTACTGCAATACTTAGAAAATATTAAAGTTTATGTAAAACCGTCTACTTATTTTTTAGGTATATTTTCTTATATAAAAATACATAAAAAAGTTAAAAAATAAATATCAAAGTGAATATCGTAAATGCGATTTTGTTTTGAATATTGAGCGAACAAAGATACATAGTTTTAAAAAAATGTTTTCAATTTAAACATTTCATGGCTTTCGTGGCAGCTAGAGCTACAAAATGTGATTGTATACTGTCACAGACTGTATAATTAGATATGTTTATATTATTGTGTTTTACATGAAGTTGCATGAATGAAGAGTACCTGGCTAGCGGAAGGACTGTTTGAGCGATCGTCATGTGTTTTTCCATGTTTTTGGGTGAGATCGCTCATGTACGTAAGGGGAGAGAAAGTAGTGAATAAAAGGGAGAGCAAAAAGGTGAACGGGTGTTGTGTGCTAGAACTTGAACCTGAGGACTGTGGCTGTGAATGTAGGATGTTACTACGACACTTTGTTTCTTGACTGTGATTGTACTTATACCACTTGTGACCATGGATTTACTATGGATCTATTAATTCTCTGTACAAAGTGTAAATAAAGTTATTGTTTCACAACTACTGTTGCTCGTGTGAGTATATTGAAGAACCCACAATAACAACAAAGAATTCATGTTGTTACATATGGTGTCAGAAGTGGAGGCAATAAAGTGATGTTGCTACATTGTATTACTGTTACTTATGATGTCACAAGTGGTATAAGTACAATCACAGTCAAGAAACAAAGTGTCGTAGTAACATCCTACATTCACATGGCAAGGCTACAAAAAGAGGATGAAGTCACAAAAAAACTGATGAATAACATCAATAAACGACAAGGAAAGTACAGAGGCCACTGCTATGAAATAAAAAATGATATACTGGTTAGAATATTTCAGAATAACAGCATTAAAAGGACACAAATAGTCATTCCAGAGACACTGAAAGGTCTAGTCTTGGAGACAGCACATGATAGTCCTTTGGCTGGGCACATGGGAGTCAGGAAAACTATAAATAGAATCCTTGACAACTCGTTCTGGCCGGGAATCCATCAGGATGTGAAAAGATACATTGGTAAATGCAAGCAATGTATAACTAAAAATCATCTACACAGCAAACATATTGCTCCTATACAGCCAACTGATAAAATAGGAAGGGTGTTTGAGAAAGTGGCTATAGACATAGTAGGACCTCTACCAATTGCATCAAAAAAAGGTCACAGATTTATTCTAACTTTAATAGACATGGCGTCCAGATGGCCAGAAGCTATACCCCTAAGGGATATAAAATCCGAAACTATATGTTCTGCATTATTAGACATTTTTTCAAGATATGGTTTTCCTGAAACTCTGCTGTCAGACAACGGCAAACAATTTACCTCTAATGTGACTAATGCATTAACAAAGCTGCTGAAGATCACTCAGGTACACTCGACCATCTACAGACCGCAAGCAAACGGTATGTGTGAACGGTGGAATAAAACACTCAAGGTAATGCTAGCAAAAGCTACAGAAGATCATCCTAAGGAGTGGAATGAGTATATTCCGGCGATACTGTTCGCCTATAGAGGAACAGTGCATGACGCGACGGGGTACTCGCCATTTGAATTAATGTTTGGATCAAATCCAAGAGGGCCGCTTTCGTTGCTAAATGATAGATTACTTGGCACTCAAATCACTGAACAAGATGCTTTTGAGTTCATTACTGAAAAGAAAAGCAAAATGGTATATGGATTACAATCTGCTCAACAAAATGCGGAGGGAGAGGCAAGTAGACAGAGAAAATTGAAAAACAAAAATAGATACCTCAGGCAATTGAAGGAGACAGACAATGTCTATGTTTGGCTACCTACCTGGAAAGGGGTCAAATTATGGCAGGGACCATTTGTGATTAAAAAGAAAGTGAACGAAGTAGATTATGCTGTGGACATCAAAGGCACAATAAAGATAGTACATGTTGATCTACTGAGGAAATACGATAACATGCCTGAGCAGATAACTCAGGTGATGGAGGACATTAATACACATGACACTGACATAAATGAGGAAGTTGGTCGTGATGAAGAACTGCCAAAACGTCAAATAGAAGAACAATCTAGCGTAGTAATTATAGAGGAACAACCTACCTTAGCGAACATAATTCAAACAGAAGAAGAAATCCAGCAAATTACTCCGCTGAAGTACAGAAAAGAACTACAGCAGTTATTGAACGAATTCAAAGATGTCATTACTGAAGATACTGGCTACACAAGAACGATTACTCATGTCATAGAATTAAACAAGGATGCTAATTTAAAAAAGAAACAATATGCAGTACCTTATGCATACAGAGAAGCAGTGAAGAAAGAATTAAATCATTTGATCGAAACTAACAAAATACAACGCTCAAATTCATCTGTAGCTTCACCAATGGTGATAGTAAAAAAGAAGAATGGAAAAGTAAGAATTTGCTGTGACTATAGAGATTTGAATAAAATCACGAAAATAGACGCAGAACCACTGAGAGATACTAATGAACTATTGGAAGAGATAGGGAACTCAACAATTTTCACTCATCTGGACTTAAACCGAGGTTTTTGGCAAATAGGTATGGATGAGGAATCCAAACACTACACAGCGTTTACAACTGATGAAGGATTATTTGAGTGGAATGTTATGCCTTTTGGCCTAGTAAATTCAACAGCAACATTCTCCAGATTTATGAGAATAATGCTGGCAGATATAAAGAATGTAGTACATTTTGTTGATGACATATGTATTCATTCTAAGGATATCAAGACACATATGCAGTCAGTTAGAGAGGTACTAACAAAATTAAGGGAGCATGGCGCGACTATTGCACCTGAAAAGTTAAAATTTGCAAATGAAGAAATGGATTTTTTGGGATTCAAAGTAGGCAAAAATCAAATTAGACCTACTGACGGAAATAAAAATAAAATTCTCAACTTAGAAATACCTAAAACCAAGAAAGAAGTCAAAGGTGTATTGGGTCTATTTAATTTCTACAGCAAATTCATACCCAAGTACTCAGATATAACTCTACCTCTAAGACAGCTAATTACCAAGGACAGCAGTAGAACAATAAATTGGTCTAAAGAATGTCAGGATGCTTTACAGCTAATAAAGCAGTACTTTGAACATGAAGTAACGCTTACTGCCCCTAACTTTGAGAAGACACTAACACTGGTAACGGATGCTTCAAATTATGGATTGGGTGCATGTTTAATGCAAGAAGTGGACAAGGTACTACGGCCTATATTTTATCTGAGTATAAATACTGTTAACAAATAAATCTGTTACATTATCATTATCTCGCATAATAAAGAAAAACATTTTTCGTGTGGTGTCACCCCTTAGAGCTAGACAATGTGCCAGGCTTGTCTTAAATCAGACACAGATTTCAGTTGTTTTTAAATTAACGCCTAAATTAAATCCAACAGTTCATTTTATTTTTAAAAATATCGCATTTAGTTAAGAATAGATTGTTTTTTACTGGCAAAACCAAAACTAAACGTTATTTTTTGCTTATAAAGAAAAGGTTTTAATCGTTTAGTTCTAGATTAGAACTGGAATTACTGTTAGGATATTTTTTAAAAGCACTTGAAAGCACAATAATAATTCCACCTACCTGGACCTCGTATTTACACCAGTGACTCTTGCAGAAGTTCCCGGTCAGGATGACCAAGGTCCTACGGCACATGCTGACGGCGCTCACGATGTTGGAGGCGATAAAGTTTCCCGCCACAAAGTTGCGCCCGTGGATGTGAACTTTGACCCCTCTTTTGACTAGCTCTGTGGAAGTTATTTATCTTTGGAATTTCGCCATATTTTTGTGTGCGACATTTACTATAATTTTAAAATTTATTCATTCCCTAAAGTGTAACGAAATAGATAGTCATTATAGCCTGAATTAATTCATTATGTTTTCACATTTTATTAACTTTATAACTGATTTAAATCGTTCTTTTAAATAGACAAATTCTTTTTAACTTATTTTTTAAATTGACGAACGGATGGACGGGAGTGGTATGGTGTAGAGGTGGAGTGGTATGGTGTAGAGGTGGAGTGGTATGGGATGAGATGCTTTGGTGACCGTGGTGTTAGCTGTATATATATATATATATATATATATATATATATATATATATATATATATATATATATATATATATATATATATATAATAAATAAAGCTCAATTCTGTATGTAGAAATAAGTTTGTTTGTCGTTGACATACTTTGATGGATTTAAGTGTTAGACTATTATCCTGCTCATAGTCTAAATTTATGAGTTAAAAAATTATTATTTAAAGTGTTGGGAAATAATTTTCATTTTTCAAACTGATAGTAATAATTGTCGGCATGTTCATTGAACACAATTTTAAAAAAATAACAAAAATTCTAATTATGTCTGAAAATTATTTATATTTAGTCCTTTAGCACTTACTTCCCTTTGATAAATTAGGAAAACACAATTACTTCCCTTTATTAAACATTGCATTAGTGGAAAAGAATTTACTTTTTATTACTTTGTTTTGGTGTTGGGAAAAAAAATATTTACATAATTAGCGGGGATTGATCAGGTGCAAATGTTGTAGGTATTTTACGAATACGCTTGGAGTATTATAATTGTTCATTTGGTTTGGTTTGGCACCTACGTTCGTTTAAGTGAGTGCAAAAGACTATGAATAAGTTGGAATACTGTAGTCGATTATTAAGCTGAAACAGGCGATTCTGCCCCGGGCTAGACTGTGAGCACTTTGCGTTTATGTTCGCGTTAGTGTTTTCTTTGTGTTTAGGTTGGTTTTGCGTTAGTGGTTGCGTTTTGATTTGGTTCGTTTTTGTTCTTTCTTTTTTCGTTTTCGTTTGTGTTTTTTTCTTTGGGTTTGTGTTTGTATTTGTGTTTGTGGTTGGTTTTGCGTTTGGATTTGGTTTGTTTTCGTTTGCTTTTTTGTTTGTTTTTTCTTTGTGTTCGTATTGGTGTTTGTGGTTGTGGTTGGGTTTGTTGTAAGGTTTTTGTTTTCGTTTGCTTTTTTGTTTGTTTTTTCTTTGTGTTTGTATTGGTGTTTGTGATTGTGGTTGGGTTTGTTGTTAGGTTTTTGTTTTCGTTTGTATTTGTAATTGTGTTAGCGTTATGTTTGCGTTTTGTTGTTTAGGTTTTGGTTGGTTGTGGTTTGGGTGGGCAATGCCGGGTTTATGATGATTACTAAACACACAGGTAATAATCTTTAACAGAAAGGTTTTTCACAGAAGCCAGAGCAGGGCCTGGCCGGGACGGCTAGTGTTTATATATAAATCACCGAATCTGCAATAATATAGTTTTTTAAAAACAATTAGATGTGTAGGGTAAACTGTTAGTATTAGTATGAAATTATAAATCAGATACATTAAATATGACAATATGTGCAATTTTGTTTTGCGTTCACTTGGTGTGCAGTTCTTTTTTTTACGAGATTCTGTTCTATTTTAAAAAGTTTAAGTAATTAAAAATGGATTAAAAATCATGTCTATATCCCGAGTTGCCATCCCCTGTTGTTTTATATAAGAATATTTGAGAAAGTTTAGGGTAGATCATTCCAGGTTTTTTTTTTTTTTTTTTGTTAATCTTTTGGAATACTAAACAACTGATCCGGCCAGGTAATGCCCTGGCTAAATATAAATCATGTATAATGTGTAAAAATAATGCTAATTCAATATTAATGGAAGTATTGGGGACGTCTTTCAAGTAAGTAGATTTAAAATGTATTTTTACTGTAATATTCACCTTAACTCAAAGAGTAAGTCATTTAATTTCTTGATTATTAATTTTAAAGAAAAAAAATTGCGTGTATAAACTTCCAACATTTTTTTATGCTGACCAAATAAAAAGGAAACCATAAGTAACTAATGACCCAGCTCGACTTTTTTTTTTAAATCAAAGAACAACCAACACAAAGGTAATTGGGTTAAACCGAAATAGCCATAAAATTAGTAATCGGCAAATAGACAACCTTATTATCACGGAAACTTCAACACCCTAATATGTATATTACCAAAAGATACATTATCTTCTCCTTAAGACTTACCAGGCTCGACAACCTCAAGGACGAAAAGTTCATCCGGGTTGGCGTAGGAGATAAAAACGTCATAGTCAAATTTGTTGCCTTTTGTCTCGTGTCGTCTATGGAAGTTCAGCATCGCCGCGTGGTACAGGTACCGCAGGCTCCACCTGAAGCGGAAGATCATGAGACCGACGAGAGCAAACAGCACGAGCAGCGTGGCGGCAACAACAAACAGGAAGAGCTTCTCGTTGGATGCGCATTCTTTGTTCAGCAGCTCCACGGTTTTGTTGTAGCCGTTGGTCAAGCGTACGTACACGTCGTCGTGAGCACAGATATAACTCTTGAACGACTTAAATGCTGGAGACTTGACCATCCAGGTTAGGAATTTCAAGTTTTGACACGTGCAAAGAATAGGGCAGTTGTTAAGCTCCACCTCAACCGGTATCTGGTGGTCAATCAGCCAATCAATGCTTTCCATCACGTCATCAGGAAGTGACGAGATCGAATTGTGACTCAGATTTAACAGTCTCAAGTTTTTCATCCCACTGATATTTACATTAAATTCCGAAAGACGATTGTTTGACAGATCTAGAATAGTAAGATTGTTGAGACCGATAAATAAACCATAACTTAAATTTTGAATGTTGTTAATAGAAAGATCTAACTTTTTTAGATTTGTCAAATTAGCGAAAACAGGATCGTCAAGAGTGTTTAAAAAATCCCCAAGTAGGTTTGTGCCGAGGTTAAGATTCTCCAAACGCGGGAAATTGGAGAAAAACGTCCACTCCAGGGAACTAACATAGCTCGAATAGATACTGAGGGTGGTCAAATGATTGAAGCCGATGAACGGACCTTGCAGCTCAGGCAAAAAGTTTCTGTCCAACACAAGGTCTGTCAGGGAGTTGTTGCTGACTATCGTCAGCCGTGACAGACGGTACTGCAACTCAGCGTTAACCATTTCTATCCGGGACAGTTGTGGTGGGAGGTGGAATACTAGAGCGTTGTCATCTCCAACGCTTCTCCTCTTGAGGAGGGAATGAAAATGTTTGATGGATTCTTTATTGTAGGATGTTGGAATATCGTAGAGGTAGTCTTCGCCGTTGATCAGTAAAGTCTGAAGATTGGTCAGTTTTGGGAGAAATTCAAGGAAAACCCCGAACACGATTCGGTTTTTTCCGATGTCCAGAAGAGTTAAGTTTGGGGGGAGATGGTCGAACGTATCGTTGTCTATCTTCTCAATGCTGTTCCCCGCGACCTTGAGAGTGGTCAAAGACTTGGGGAGGTTGACCACGTGACTGGCATTGACTTGAGTTCCGGTGGAGTAGCGCCACTCGATGGTGCTAACGTCCAGCCACCACAGGTTCGTGTTGTTCCTCAGCCCGTGCATGATATGCTGCAGGTGTTTGATTCCAATGTCCTCGTTGTAGTGGATGTCCAACATCTCCAGGCTCACCAAAGGCGTAAAGGCATCCTTGTCAATGTGCCCCCCACGTAGGTGGCAGTTGCTGAGGTTGAGGACCTTGATGTGTCCCAGGTACTGAAATGTCGTGTTGCTTAAACAAATTATATTACAGTATCCATCCAGATAGCCAGTTACGGTAAAGTTGACCAGTGACGTCATCCTACTGAATCCCACTCCAAACGACGCATTCGTCAGCCCATCTATATAAAGCGCTTTCAAGTTTTTCAAGTCAGATAGCGCTAAATCTGGGTAACTAAAATTGTTCCCTCCTACCGCCGAGTTAAAGTTTTTATTCAACCTCAAGGCCGTGAGGGACACCAAAGGCTTGAAGACACCCACGGGAAACGTGTCAGGGGTCATCGCTAGGGAATTATCGTCCAGTCGGAGAAACGTCAAGTTTTCCAGACCCGAAAACGAGCTTTCATTCAGCTTTGAAATGTTGTTTGAATTCAAATGCAATATTCTAAGTCGTGAGTAATTTTTTAACGAATGAGGAGGTATTTCAGTTAAAGCGTTGTTGTACAGGTCAAGTTTTGTTATGTTAGGCGGTAGGTTTTGAGGGACGGATGTTAGTCGAAGGCCGCTGCAATCACAGCAATTTGTTTCGTTGTAGCACCTACATCCCGAATATATACAGTAGGTAGAATTCCTTCTGGGATTGCATGATTGTGTTTTTGACAACTCGAGAAGAGATTCTCTTTTGTTGCTGTTATTGAGGTCAGAGGTCACTTGGTTATTGACACCTAAGTCCATTGTTAGTTTGTGACTGGGTGAGGAATTACTTTTCTTTTTTGTCAGGACGGCGTCTTGTTTTATGACATCGTTAACCGATACATAGTTATTAGATGGGATTGCCATACGATGTACATTGTTTTTTTTTGTTTTGGTTGACTTCTCATTTAACCAGGAATCTTTAGAATCAGACTTTCCGTTAACAGTAACTGAAGACGTCATGTCCGGTGGACGTGAAGTGTATGCTCCCGCTTCATTGGTCAAAAAAACCAGGAGCAAACACGAGATAGTGAATTTTGTTATCATGACTGCGATTGGTCTAATAACTGGGAGCTAGAAGTTTTAGTGAAAACAATTGTATGGTTTTGTTTAAATTATGTGTAAAGTTATGGAGAGAGTGAGACAAATTTTAGACAGCACTTTAATTATTAGCTGATGTTAAAATAAGCGTCTGACATATATGGTCTTGTACAGAGTCAGTCTTTATTTACCTAGCTCAGACAAAGCGACATTTTATACTTAGGTCAGAAAGTAGCACACGTTTTAGGCATTCACGAAACACAATTCCGTTGCTGTTATTGTTGTTCAACCGTTGGTTTAAAAAATGATGCTCCATTGACTACATTTGCTTTCAAGTAATGAAATAACCTCCATCTTACGTTGATGTAAAACTACGTTGAAGTACGTGCTACCTAATCCAGTTCAGCATAAGTTTACAAGCCTAGGGAACCCGCACGCAGACCACACAAACAAAATTTTAAAAACTTTTGACATGGTACGCTCGTGTCTATTAGCCATACACGGATTTTCTTATATGAGAGCCTCGGGTATTTTTGTTTAAGAGCCAAGTTGAAGATAAGGAAATTCCTGGGGTTAAAGTATCGTCATTGAAATCTAGGATTTGGCTTGTTGCTAATCCGCAAGAACGACACACTTCCGCCTTGATAAAAATAAAGTTAAACCTTCTAGAACAGCGTCAGCTTATAGACTAGTGCATAGGGAGGGGTGTAATTCCATGCCCTTAACAATAAAATATGTTACTAACCTAGCAGATCCCCTACACACCTCACACCGTCAACCACACACAGATGCAATGTCACGCCAAGTACCTACAGATAAAGCCCATTATAAAACAATGATATGACGTTTCCAATAGGGCTAGTATGTATGTCAACATCTTCTCGTGTTTTTACTTGCCAGCTAGTATTTTCCAAACCAAATGTGAATATTTTTATTGAACGGCAAAAAAAGATTACTTCCGCTATTGTTAATTCAAGACAAATATATGCTATGTAAAATTGTAATTTTTTAAAGCGTACATTTGGTTAGTTTTTGTTCAAATGAGTAACTATTTGTCCTAAGCGAAGTTACGATAAACTTGGTCTACCGGTACTTAATTTGATTATATTATTAGTAAACATTTTTATAACTGTTGCATTTTGGGTACTCTTTTTTATTTAAAATATCGAAGCGAGGCTTCGTTGTTTCTTATTAACTGAATACATATTTATTATTTTCTACATATTCCTTTTATTATAATAATCTTTGATATAAATATGCCAGTGTGATATACTACACAGTGTAACAAAAAACATCCTCCCGCATTATAAAGGTGTGGTTTTTTTTTTAACTTACCCGAATAATGGTGTGATTCTTTTGCTCTGGCAGATGGTGTCTCCTAACTCTCATATTTTGGAGGATAGTGTGTCCAGTTTAACAAATTCTCATATTCTTACGATTTTGTCTTCAGATTTACATACTCACCGAAGTTAGTGTACAAGTTCTTGACCTTCAGCTTTGTCAAAATTTGTCATTTCTTCAAATACTGAGTTAGTTTGGAATTTAAGATTCAGATAAAGACCCGAATAGAGCTATGGTTTACATATCTGCAGGCCATATTTCAAAATAGAAGGGTCAAAATGTTATAAAAGAAAATTAGCAGAATAGGCCCCGTTGCAACTTTTCCTCAACGGGTGCAAACAACTAGTTATTAAGTAGTTTAAAAACCATTAAGGTTGATAAGTTAAACTATAATAGTGATGATGCGGGGAAATTATTTTTAATGTTATAGCTTACAATTCTAATATGTCTACCTCATGTGGCCGATCTAAGTAGCATGGGTTAAATAACACAGAAAGCCATTTTGTGAATCAATCTCCTCCCACAATACAAAAATAAAACATGTATCCATTGATATAACGAAAAAAGATGTTGCAAACAAATGAGGTAGTGATAGCTCCAGGGACAAGTTACGATTACCTTTTTTTCCGATAAATCGTTCTTTTGTTTTTGTTTATGAAAAAGATTTGTAGAAAGCATACCGTTTGACTCTCACGGAAAAACTGCACGTTTAGAGAAAAGCATCAAAGAGTGGATCTTAGGAAGATGTGTACCGACTGATTCTAAATATATATTTAAAAAAATCATATCTCTCATTGATGGAAGATATATAGAAATGTTTTTAAGAAGCAATAAAACTAATGGGCTCTCGTTCTTTTTTAAATTAAAAAATAAAATGATTTATAACCAACAATAATAAAAATAATAATTTGCAACCAATAAGTAAGAAAAAAATACATATACAGTTACAGCATTTATTACAATATGTTTTCTTAAGGGGAAAAAGAATTTTCTATATTGAAAAATTCCTTTTCCTGATTAATACAAGACACCATGCCGTAATAAGAAATCACACAACGGTCAAGCGGCTGTCAAAAGGTTGTCAAAGCTTAGAAAAAAACTTTATTTTCCTTGACAACATCAATTTTGATTTTAACTCCAAACAGTTTAATTGTTTTTGTTATCACTGGTTTAATGGGTATCGCATGTGGTAAAACGATACACCTGATTAGTAATCCGATATTTTTTCTCTGAAGGACCCGTTTATACTGTTGATGAAGCAATATGCCCGAGGCTATAAATGATATCCAGTTACATTGTTGTGTGAACCTTGCAAGAATGGCTGTCGGCACACGAAAAAATTACAGCTAGAGGTCAAAGGTATTTGCCATTCAAGTACGGTGGTGTAACGGATCCTGGAAGGCCAGCAATAGGACATCATGAATGTCCTCCAAACTATGAGCCAGCGTATTAGCTCCATGAGACGATCTAGACCTGAATGTCCTCCATGAGACGATCTAGACCTGAATGTCCTCCATGAGACGATCTAGACCTGAATGCTCCAAACTATCAGCCAGCGTATCAGTTCCATGAGACAATATAGATATAAATGTCCTCGCTGAGGTCCGACAGCTAGCGTAGGTCCTGTGCCAGTTTGTCCCACATGGCCTTCATCTCCCGCTCCGAGAGTTGCTCCCCCTGCGGGTAGGGGACGTAAGTGTTGCAGCGGAGGAAGGACATGAGCTCACCCAGGTTCTTGGCCGCCATGTTCTCTTTGACCAGGAAAATCAGCACCGGACGTCCGTCGTGGACCGACTCCATGTTAGCCATCTGAAACAGAAAGGTCAAGGTCATACTACGGTCAAGGCAACCACCACGGTCAAGGCAATGCCGCTATATATAGGCTTACTTAAATGTTTAAATGATTACTAAAGGAAAATGATTCATTAATTCTACTGACCAATCGTACTAAGGTACAGATAACTAACCTTTTCGCGATCTGTTATCAACTAATGATGTGGGCTAGGTGGTTAAATTGTTACAAGATAAAACAAAACACGCGGTTAAACTTTTTTGTTAAACTTTTATTTCGCTTTCATGTATAATTTTAAAATTATCGGCCTACAAATTTTTTATTGAGAAATACACTGTTTATTAGGATTGCAATACTAATAAAAAACTGGGTTAGTACGCCTTAAACTAAGATAAAAGAATAAACCAATTTGCACTTCTATCTTTTTACTATGTGACCACGTCGTCCCATTCAGTAGCGTAGCCAGGATCGTCTCATGGGGGGGGGGGGGGGGTTTCAAATTTTTACCCGGGGACGACCTTTCGATTTGCAACCCCCCTTCATATATATATATATATATATATATATATATATATATATATATATATATATATATATATATATATATATATATATATATATATACCGAGGGGTCTATGGGGGGGGGTATAATACGCCACTGGTCCCATTAACCTAGTGTCACACAAAAGTGAAACTTGGCATAAGTTTTAAGCATTACACTACTTTTCAAGTTTTGTGTTTTCATTTTACTGCAATACTTAGAAAATATTAAAGTTTATGTAAAACCGTCTACTTATTTTTTGTTGTTGTATATTTTCTTATTTAAAATTTCCTTTTAAAAGCTAGAAAATAAATGGCTAAGTGAATATCTTAACTGAGATTTTGTTTTGAATATTGAGCGAGCAAAGATAGAGAGTTTTGAAAATGTGTTCAATTTAAACATTTCATGGCTTTCGGGGCAGCTAGAGCTACAAAATGTGATTTTATACATTTTTTGGTTTAGAGTACAAATACTGTGAACAATTAAATCTGTTACATTATCATTAACTCGCATAATAAAGAAAAACATTTTTCATGTGGTGTCACCCCTTAGAGCTGAACAATGTGCCAGGCTTGTCTTGAATCTGATACGGATTTCAGTTGTTTTTTTTTAAACGCCTAAATTAAATCCAACAGTTCATTTTATTTTTAAAAATAACGCATTTTGTAAAGAATAGATTGTTTTTTACTGGCAAACAAAAACTAAACGTTATTATTTGCTTCTAAAGAAAAGGTTTTAATCGTTTAGTTCTCTATTAGAACTTTAATTACTGTTTAGATATTTTTAAAAGCACTTGCAAGCACAATAATAATTCCACCTACCTGGACCTCGTATTTACACCAGTGACCCTTGCAGAAGTTCCCGGTCAGGATGACCAAGGTCCTACGGCACATGCTGACGGCGCTCACGATGTTGGAGGCGATAAAGTTTCCCGCCACAAAGTTGCGCCCGTGGATGTGAACTTTGACCCCTCTTTTGACTAGCTCTGTGGAAGTTATTTATCTTTGGAATTTCGACATATTTTTGTGTGCGACATTTACTATAATTATACAATTTATTCATTCCCTAAAATGTAACGAAATAGATAGTCATTATAGCCTGAATTAATTCATTATGTTTTCACATTTTATTAACTTTATAACTGATTTAAATCGTTCTTTTAAATAGACAAATTCTTTTTAACTTATTTTTTAAATTGACGAACGGATGGACGGGAGTGGTATGGTGTAGAGGTGGAGTGGTATGGTGTAGAGGTGGAGTGGTATGGGATGAGATGCTTTGCTGACCGTGGTGTTAGCTATATATATATATATATATATATATATATATATATATATATATATATATATATATATATATATATATATATATATATATATATGTAACGAGACTATTTGCCTGTAGTGCCAAATGTTAACGAGTTCTGCTCGACAACGCCAAATGTTACCGAGTCTAACCACTCATTCTACACAACATCGACCACAGTATAGATACTCGAAGATGCAGGTTCGCTATTGATCCTTTTATTACATGAATCAAAGAAATGCTTCACAATAATATAATGAATCAAAAGGAATGCTTCACAATAATAGTCTGAATCAACTGACCCCCAACAGTCCTCACTAGTCTTCACATAACTGAATGCACATGTCTATCGTCCTTCTTAACACAATACGGCTAACCCGTTCAATAACCAACTTGATACTGCCTCACTGACTGACTGATCGAGAGAGAGAGAGAGCGAGCTCAGCCGTCGCCTTCCTATATATCCCCTTCGTATTCGTAATCGTATTCGGTTCTATCATAATCGTAATCGTAATCGATTCTAATCGTTGCATCAGAATGTTAATTACGCCGCTTCTGTCGTACAGTCCGATTTAATAAGCCATCTGCATCCTGTCACATCAAAGTTGACAGACCGTATTGCGTTCTTATCGTATCGCTTCCCAAGATACTACGCCTTGGCTTTCTGATCGTTATCAGCCAACACCTGCGTTATTACATCAGTCGTGTCAAAGTTGACAGCGCTGTACTGCGTTCTTATTCTCTGGTAACTTCCCCTAGTTACATCCACCCCTGCCTTTTTTTGTGTGTTATCAACCACAAACAACGCTTGGCAGGTGCAGTCCTTCAAAGTCAATCGCACCACCGTAAAAAAAAATGTATTGTTCCACTCACTGTCAATGTCGTCACATTCGTATAAGATTGACAGTTATCCCTATTTCACATATCAAATGTGTCTACATCATCTTCCTCAGACACAAAACAGTTCTAGAATTCACATCCACCCTTTTTCGTTTGGTGCCTTCACCAGTTCACTTTTATGACTTTTTTGAACAGTCTGTTCTCATACCAGCGCGACCATGAAAGAATTGATGGTTGCTGACAAAAAATTTCGTATTCTTTCTGTTTCTCAAACTTCTCCGCGGACCACTTATCTGCTGTTCTACTGTGTCTCTGCTTCTGGGAGGACCGGGATCCTCCTTGTTGCCGGTATCCTCCCCTTGTGTATCGCTGTTGCGCTGTTGATGGTGACATGGTTCCGGGATGGGTATGTGAATTTCCGTTATAGTTTCCGGTTCCCTAATTGTCTTAGGTTTCCTTGTGTGTAACTGCTCTTCTTGACTATGACAATATTTCTTTAATTGAGCAATATTCGCCCACCGATCCGGTTTGGCGTGATCGATGGGTCTTATCTTAAAGGGGCCACCTGCTACTTTAGGCATCTCCACGACTTGCCATATCTCCTGTCCCCAGAGGTCGTGGATTTTGTTTCTGCCTAACGGGTGGCTACGCAGTAATACCCTGTCGTTCAGTTTGAGTGGCGGGTCCTTTGTCTGTACCGGCGGTTCCCTTCGCCGTGCTTCATGTTCTAGTCTTTCCTGTACTACCCTGTACATTTCTCTAATTCGTCTCATATGTTCATTCACATATTCCAGTGCAGTGTATGAGCCAGTCATACTCTCCTTTTTTCCTAGGAACAAGTCAAGAGGGAGTCGAGCCTCCCGTCCGAACAGCAACATGTGTGGCGAAAAGCCGGTTGTGGCATGGGGGGTGCAGTTGTATAGATATACCAACTCTGGGAGAAAATCAGGCCAACGTTTTTTCTGTTCAGGTTCTAGAGTACGCAGCAAATCATGCATGCTGCGGTTGAACCGCTCGCACTGTCCGTTTCCTTTCGGATTAAATGTGGTTGTTCTAGATTTGTTGATCCCGTAGTGGCTGCACAGTTGGTTAATTACTTCTGACTCAAAGGCCCTTCCTTGGTCAGAGTGTAATTGTCTTGGTATGCCATATTTGATGAACCAATGTTCTATTAGGACCTTTGCCACTGTTTTGGCAGTCTGATCTCGTGTGGGCACCGCCACAGTCCATTTGGTGAATACATCAGTCATTACCAACACATGTTCCGTCCCATCCGATGATTGCTCCAACGACGTAAAGTCCATAGCCACAATCTCTAGTGGTTTTGTCGCTAGTAGGTGTCCTGATGGCTGTCTCATTTTGACAACTGGCATTTTCGCATGCTGACACCTCACACAAGCCTCACAATGGCGTTTGACCTCCATCTCCATATTGGGCCAGTAACACCTCCGTCGTAATATTTTGTGCGTCCTGTCCTGACCCTGGTGTCCTGCCCTGTCATGTGCCAACCTTAGCACTTCTTCTCGTAACTGTCCAGGCACCACCACCTGGTGTATTGTCCCATCTATTTGGTCATGAATTCTCCGCATGAGAACACCATCCTTTATACTGAGACGGTCCCACTGACTCAGTATTTTCTTTGTTTCTCGACCAAATTGTTCTCTTTCCCTTCTTCCTGGGAATTTTTGTTCCTGGACGTGTTTCAACAGCGGCTGTAAGCCACTATCCGTTCTCTGGGCATCTCTTATCTCTTTGTGATTAAGGCAATTAAAATCACTAATGTCCATATGTCCGGGCTCCGTGGATATGTGCTCCACCCCGGTCTGCCCGTTTTGCATCACTTGCACCCCGTGAGGGATATCTGTTGACGCTCTGACCTCACATATTCCTGTCAGCGTTTCTTCCTCATCGCCCGGTCTCTCGTACGGATTCCTTGATAAAGCGTCCGCATTGCCATTGGACCGCCCCGGGCGATATTTTATCTCCAGGTCAAAGAGTGCCAATTCTGCTGCCCATCGCTGTTCGATGGATCCCAACTTTGCTGTCTTTAGGTGACTCAAGGGGTTATTGTCAGTGTATACCACACATTTAGCACCTAATAGATAGTCCCTGAATTTTTCAGTCACAGCCCATTTTAATGTCAAAAGTTCTAGTTTCATGGCGCTGTAATTTGTCATGTTCTTCTCTGATTCCTTCAGAGCTCGACTGGCATACGCAATAACCCTGAAACCTTGCTTTTGTTGTTGTGATAGCACAGCTCCCAGACCTTTAGAGCTGGCGTCAATTTCTAGCCGAAATGGTTTGTCAAAGTCCGCGTATCCTAATATCGGCGTCTCTGTCAAAGCCTTTTTCAAGAGCTTAAACGAGTTCAGGCATTCATCAGTCCATAATTCACCTATCAGTTGTGTTTTACCTTTCTTTTTCTCCTTACTGTGTTTCTTTGTCATTTTGTTTACCAAGTCATGCAACGGTGCGGCAATTTTTGCAAAACCAGGTACAAATTTTCTATAATAGGAAGCAAAGCCCAAGAATGATCTGACCTCTACTGTAGTTGTTGGCTGTTTCCATTCTTTAACAGCTGCAATTTTATCTGGGTCAGTGGCGATGCCATCCGACGAAATCACATAACCCAAAAAATGTACCGATTTCAGACCGAAGCCGCATTTGTCTGGGTTCAGCTTTACTCCTATCTCCCTAAGACGGAGAAACACTTGTTCTAATCTTTTTAGATGGTCCTCCCAAGTTTTTGAGTAAACCAGTATATCATCCAAGTACACCAACATTATTTGAAATAGAAAGTCACTCATAGCACTCTGCATTACTCGCTGGAATGTAGCAGGCGCATTAGTTAGACCAAACGGCATACGGGTCCACTCGTACAGTCCCAGTGGAGAAATAAATGCAGTCTTATGTTGATCGTTGGGGTGCATGGCCACTTGGTGGTAGCCGCTAGCCAAATCCAAGGTAGAAAAAAATCTTGCTCCCCCCAACGCATCAAGACATTCATCAATACGAGGCAAGGGGAATGCATCCCTTCTTGTGATATTGTTCAATTTCCGGTAATCACAACACAGTCTTATCTCCCCCGACTTCTTTTTTACCACTACTATCGGTGCCGCATACCGGCTAGTGCTGGTTGTAATAATTCCCTTTTTTAGTAGATCGTTCAGGTGTGCTTTCACCGCCGAGTAGTGACTTGGTGGTAATCTTCGATAAGGTTGCGCCACCGGCTTGTCTTGTAGTAAGGGTATCTGGTGTTTTATTACTTCCGTGTAACCCAAATCACCCTCGTACGAGGCAAATATATCCCTGTACTTATTCAGCAATTCATTTAGTTTTGGGTCCTCAGTTTCCGGGAATGTATATGATCGGCCATCCTCTTTCTTCACCTCGGCCGTCACATTGACCGACCTAATTGTTACTTCATTACTGCTGGTATTGCTCAGTTCGATGCACTGTGCCGACCTTAGTACCTCGACGTTCTGTGGTACTCCTACCAGAGTATTAGGCGGTATAAAAATTTCCTCATCCAAAACATTTGCCACTAATCCTTGAACTAGTCCCTTCTCCGCTGATGTGTATGTCCGCAGTAACACGACGCCTGCCCTCAGTGCGGCGCCACATGGTTCTATCATCACATCACCATTCACGCTTCTATCACCAATTTGTAATGTGATTGCCTTGACCGTGTTTGCCGGGACTGATATCCTTCCTCTGGTCTTGGCAAACCTGGCCAACTTGGATCCCCGACCTGGTGTGGTCGATCCGACAATATTTGTAAGAAATTCTGGCAACTGGCCAAGAATATTCATGCCCAACAGGCAAGGTATATTTGACACATTTGTCTCTAGGTTGTGTTTCGTAACGAACACCCCAACCTGCTTCAACCTATGTCCCGCCACCACGACATCCGCCAGAAAATAACCACAGTATGGAATGGTTAGTCCATTAGCTGCCGTCAGGCGCATGCATGTGTCAGACCTCAACCTATGGTCTTTTCCTTTCATCCATTTGGTGTAAAAATTTTCCGTAATTGTCGTCACCTGGGAGCCTGTATCCACAATTGCCTTCACCGCGATGTCCCCAATCGTAATCACCATTTCGGGACAGACTCCCATCATTTTGTTTCTTGGGCCATAACCTCGCCCCTCTGTAGCCTGGCCCTGCCTTATAGAGGACGACCGTTTCCCTGACAGTACCGTGCCATATGTCCGGGTTGTGAACAGGACAAGCAAATTGGTCGACCGTCAGCCGTCCACCGGAGCGATGGACCGGCGGGTCGCGGCCGTCCAACCTGTCTCTGTTTTGTCCCGTTCTTTTTCCTGATTCTCAGCTGTTGACCTGCTTTCTAACCTCTCCAATCGTTGGTCAACCTTATCCAGGTGGGCCAACAGTTGAGCCATCATGGTTTCTACCGTGCCGGTCCCTGTGGGTGGGAATTGTTTCTGTTCCGGCACAGAGACTTTGTCCACCGAACAGTTCGATTGGTCCTCCTCCTCGGACCTGCGGATCGCTAAGTTCCTGACCTGAAGGAAGGTCAACTGCGGGTCTTTGTGGACCTCCTCTTTCAACTCTCTCCTTAAGATCGGGGTTGCTAGCCCCTCGATGAAATGGTCCCTCAGTAGGCGTACATCAATGTCAGGTGTTTTGCCCTTTACCGAATCAAAGGCCCTGTTCATTCGGTGTGAATACTCCATCACACTCTCCGCCATTCTCTGCTTTAAGCCTACGAACCCCGATAGCAGTTGCGATCCCGACCGTCTCTCCCCAAAGGTCTCCATAATTAGATCCAGCACCTTATCTGGATCTGATTGGATGGTTTTATCGTGGCATTTGACCTCTGCCCTAACCGTCTCTCCTATACTGCCCATCAGCAGTCTTAATCTTTCCTCTGGTGACATGTGTCTCGAGGCCCAGGCCGCTTTGACCTCTTCACTGAACCTGTTGGTTAAAGCTGGATCACCGTCCCCGTAAAATTTGTTAATGTGGGACTCTCTGGGCAGGACCACAATATGGGTCTGCTTCTCGTCCAGAGTAGACATTTTATTCCTTGAGTAAAAAAAAAAGAGTTCTTTCTTACCGTGTGTGTATGAAAAATTTTCCTCGTTCCTCAATTTTCACTGTTCCTGAATGTCCGAATTCACACACACACGAAACACAGTTATGAACAAGGTTGACTATGGGTGCCTCAAGCGGCAAGTCTTGTTGAATTCACCCTGCTCGCAGCGCCAAATGTAACGAGACTATTTGCCTGTAGTGCCAAATGTTAACGAGTTCTGCTCGACAACGCCAAATGTTACCGAGTCTAACCACTCATTCTACACAACATCGACCACAGTATAGATACTCGAAGATGCAGGTTCGCTATTGATCCTTTTATTACATGAATCAAAGAAATGCTTCACAATAATATAATGAATCAAAAGGAATGCTTCACAATAATAGTCTGAATCAACTGACCCCCAACAGTCCTCACTAGTCTTCACATAACTGAATGCACATGTCTATCGTCCTTCTTAACACAATACGGCTAACCCGTTCAATAACCAACTTGATACTGCCTCACTGACTGACTGATCGAGAGAGAGAGAGAGCGAGCTCAGCCGTCGCCTTCCTATATATCCCCTTCGTATTCGTAATCGTATTCGGTTCTATCATAATCGTAATCGTAATCGATTCTAATCGTTGCATCAGAATGTTAATTACGCCGCTTCTGTCGTACAGTCCGATTTAATAAGCCATCTGCATCCTGTCACATCAAAGTTGACAGACCGTATTGCGTTCTTATCGTATCGATTCCCAAGATACTACGCCTTGGCTTTCTGATCGTTATCAGCCAACACCTGCGTTATTACATCAGTCGTGTCAAAGTTGACAGCGCTGTACTGCGTTCTTATTCTCTGGTAACTTCCCCTAGTTACATATATATATATATATTTATATATATATATATATATATTTATATATAGCTCAATTCTGTATGTAAAAATAAGTTTGTTTGTCGTTGGCATACTTCGATGGATTTAAGTGTTAGACTATTATCGTGCTCATAGTCTAAATTTATGAGTTAAAAAATTACTATTTAAAGTGCTGGGAAATAATTTTCATTTTTCAAACTGATAGTAATAATTGTCGACATGTTCATTAAACATAATTTTTAAAAAATAACAAAAATTCTAATTATGTCTGAAAATTATTTATATTTAGTCCTTTAGCACTTACTTCCCTTTGATAAATTAGGAAAACACAATTACTTCCCTTTATAAAACATTGCATTAATGGAAAAGAATTTACTTTTTATTACTTTGTTTTGGTGTTGGGAAAAAAAATAATTACATAATTAGCGGGGATTGATCAAGTGCAAATGTTGTAGGTATTTTACGAATAAGCTTGGAGTATTATAATTGTTCATTTGGTTTGGTTTGGCACCTACGTTCGTTTAAGTGAGTGCAAAAGACTATGAATAAGTTGGAGTACTGTAGTCGATTATTAAGCTGAAACAGGCGATTCTGCCCCGGGCTAGACTGTGAGCACTTTGCGTTTATGTTCGCGTTAGTGTTTTCTTTGTGTTTAGGTTGGGTTTGCGTTAGTGGTTGCGTTTTGATTTGGTTCGTTTTTGTTCTTTCTTTTTTCGTTTTCGTTTGTGTTTTTTTCTTTGGGTTTGTGTTTGTATTTGTGTTTGTGGTTGGTTTTGCGTTTGGGTTTGGTTTGTTTTCGTTTGCTTTTTTGTTTGTGTTTTTTTCTTTGGGTTTGTGTTTGTGGTTGGTTTTGCGTTTGGATTTGGTTTGTTTTCGTTTGCTTTTTCGTTTTTTTTTCTTTGTGTTCGTATTGGTGTTTGTGGTTGTGGTTGGGTTTGTTGTTAGGTTTTTGTTTTCGTTTGCTTTTTTGTTTGTTTTTTCTTTGTGTTTGTATTGGTGTTTGTGATTGTGGTTGGGTTTGTTGTTAGGTTTTTGTTTTCGTTTGTATTTGTAATTGTGTTAGCGTTATGTTTGCGTTTTGTTGTTTTGGTTGGTTGTGGTTTGGGTGGGCAATGCCGGGTTTATGATGATTACTAAACACACAGGTAATGGTCTTTAACAGAAAGGTTTTTCACAGAAGCCAGAGCAGGGCCTGGCCGGGACGGCTAGTGTTTATATATAAATCACCGAATCTGCAATAATATAGTTTTTTAAAAACAATTAGATGTGTAGGGTAAAATGTTAGTATTAGTATGAACATATAAATCAGATACATTAAATATGACAATATGTGCAATTTTGTTTTGCGTTCACTTGGTGTGCAATTCTTTTTTTCTACGAGATTCTGTTCTATTTTAAAAAGTTTAAGTAATTAAAAATGGATTAAAAATCATGTCTATATCCCGAGTTGCCATCCCCTGTTGTTTTATATAAGAATATTTGAGAAAGTTTAGGGTAGATCGTTCCAGGTTTATTATTTTTTTTGTTTTGTTAATCTTTTGGAATACTAAACAACTGATCCGGCCAGGTAATGCCCTGGCTAAATATAAATCATGTATAATGTGTAAAAATAATGCTAATTCAATATTAATGGAAGTATTGAGGAAGTCTTTCAAGTAAGTAGATTTAAAAAGTATTTTTACTGTAATATTCACCTTAACTCAAAGAGTAAGTCATTTAATTTCTTGATTATTAATTTTAAAGAAAAAAAATTGCGTGTATAAACTTCCAACATTTTTTTATGCTGACCAAATAAAAAGGAAACCATAAGTAACTAATGACCCAGCTCGACTTTTTTTTTAAAACAAAGCACAATCAACACAAAGGTAATTGGGTTAAACCGAAATAGCCATAAAATTAGTAATCGGCAAATAGACAACCTTATTATCACGGAAACTTCAACACCCTAATATGTATATTACCAAAAGATACATTATCTTCTCCTAAAGACTTACCCGGCTCGACAACCTCTAGGACGAAAAGTTCATCCGGGTTGGCGTAGGAGATAAAAACGTCATAGTCAAATTGGTTGCCTTTTGTCTCGTGTCGTCTATGGAAGTTCAGCATCGCCGCGTGGTACAGGTACCGCAGGCTCCACCGGAAGCGGAAGATCATGAGACCGACGATAGCAAACAGCACGAGCAGCGTGGCGGCAACAACAAACAGGAAGAGCTTCTCGTTGGATGCGCATTCTTTGTTCAGCAGCTCCACGGTTTTGTTGTAGCCGTTGGTCAAGCGTACGTACACGTCGTCGTGAGCACAGATATAGTTCTTGAACGACTTAAATGCTGGAGACTTGACCATCCAGGTTAGGAATTTCAAGTTTTGACACGTGCAAAGAATAGGGCAGTTGTTCAGCTCCACCTCAACAGGTATCTGGTGGTCAATCAGCCAATCAATGCTTTCCATCACGTCATCAGGAAGTGACGAGATCGAATTGTGACTCAGATTTAACAGTCTCAAGTTTTTCATCCCACTGATTTTTACATTAAATTCCGAAAGACGATTGTTTGACAGATCTAGAATAGTAAGATTGTTGAGACCGATAAATAAACCATAACTTAAATTTTGAATGTTGTTAATAGAAAGATCTAACTTTTTCAGATTTGTCAAATTAGCGAAAACAGGATCGTCAAGAGTGTTTAAAAAATCCCCAAGTAGGTTTGTGCCGAGGTTAAGATTCTCCAAACGCGGGAAATTGGAGAAAAACGTCCACTCCAGGGAACTAACATAGCTCGAATAGATACTGAGGGTGGTCAAATGATTGAAGCCGATGAACGGACCTTGCAGCTCAGGCAAAAAGTTTCTGTCCAACACAAGGTCTGTCAGGGAGTTGTTGCTGTCTATCGTCAGCCGTGACAGACGGTACTGCAACTCAGCGTTAACCATTTCTATCCGGGACAGTTGTGGTGGGAGGTGGAATACTAGAGCGTTGTCATCCCCAACGCTTCTCCTCTTGCGGTGGGAATGAAAATGTTCGATGAATTCTTTCTTGTATGATGTGGGGATGTTGTAGAGGAAATCTTCACCGTTGATCAGTAAAGTCTGGAGTTTGGTCAGTTTTGGGAGAAATTCAAGGAAAACCCCGAACACGATTCGGTTTTTTCCGATGTCCAGAAGAGTTAAGTTTGGGGGGAGATGGTCGAACGTGTCGTTGTCTATCTTCTCAATGCTGTTCCCCGCGACCTTGAGAGTGGTCAAGGACTTGGGGAGGTTGGTCACGTGACTGGCATTGACTTGAGTTCCGGTGGAGTAGCGCCACTCGATGGTGCTAACGTCCAGCCACCACAGGTTCGTGTTGTTCCTCAGCCCGTGCATGATATGCTGCAGGTGTTTGATTCCAATGTCCTCGTTGTAGTGGATGTCCAGCATCTCCAGGCTCACCAAAGGCGTGAAGGCATCCTTGTCAATGTGCTTTCCGTGTAGGTGGCAGTTGCTGAGGTTGAGGACCTTGATGTGTCCCAGGTACTGGAATGTCGTGTTGCTTAAACAAATTATATTACAGTATCCATCCAGATAGCCAGTTACGGTCAGGTTGACCAATGACGTCATCCTACTGAATCCCACTCCGAACGACGCATTCGTTAGCCCGTCCATATAAAGCGCCTTCAAGTTTTTCAAGTCAGATAGCGCTAAATCTGGGTAACTAAAATTGTTCCCTCCTACCGCCGAGTTAAAGTTTTTATTCAACCTCAAGGCCGTGAGGGACACCAAAGGCTTGAAGACACCCACGGGAAACGTGTCAGGGGTCATCGCTAGGGAATTATCGTCCAGTCGGAGAAACGTCAAGTTTTCCAGACCCGAAAACGAGCTTTCATTCAGCTTTGAAATGTTGTTTGAATTCAAATGCAATATTCTAAGTCGTGAGTACTTATTTAACGAATGCGGAGGTATTTCAGTTAAAGCGTTGTTGTACATGTCAAGTTTTGTTATGTTAGGCGGTAGGTTTTGAGGGACGGATGTTAGTCGAAGGCCGCTGCAATCACAGCAATTTGTTTCGTTGTAGCACCTACATCCCGAATATATGCTGTAAGTTGAATTCCTTCTGGGATTGCATGATTGTGTTTTTGACAACTCGAGAAGAGATTCTCTTTTGTTGCTGTTATTGAGGTCAGAGGTCACTTGGTTATTGACACCTAAGTCCATTGTTAGTTTGTTACTGGGTGAGGAATTACTTTTCATTTTTGTCAGGACGGCGTCTTTTTTCTTAAATGATACAACGTTATTAAATGGGATTGCCATACGATGTACATTGTTATTTTTTGTATTGGTTGACTTGTCATTTAACCAGGAATTTTTAGAATCAGACTTTCCGTTAACAGTAACTGAAGACGTCATGTCCGGTGGACGTAAAGTGTATGCTCCCGCTTCATTGGTCAAAAAAACCAAGAGCAAACACGAGATAGTGAATTTTGTTATCATGACTGTGATTGGTCTAATAACTGGGAGCTGGAAGTTTTAGTGAAAACAATTGTACGGTTTTGTTTAAATTATGTGTAAAATTATGGAGTGAGTGAGACAAATTTTAGACAGTACTATAATTATTAGCTGATGTTAGAATGAGCGTCTGACATATATGGTGTCGTACAGAGTCAGTCTTTATTTACCTAGCTCGGACAAAGCGACTTTTTATACTTAGGTCAGAAAGTAGCACACGTTTTAGGCATTCACGAAACACAATTCCTTTGCTGTTATTGTTGTTGAACCGTTGGTTGAAAAAATGATGCTCCATTGACTACATTTGCTTTCAAGTTATGAAATAACCTCCATCTTGCGTTGATGTAAAACTACGTTGAAGTAAGTGCTACCTAATCCAGTTCAGCATAAGTTTACAAGCCAAGGGAACCCGCACGCAGACCACACAAACAAAATTTTAAAAACTTCTGACATGGTATGCTCGTGTCTATTAGCCATACACGGATTTTCTTATATAAGAGCCTCGGTTTTTTTTTGTATAAGAGCCAAGTTGAAGATAAGGAAAGGCCTGGGGTTAAAGTATCGTCATTGAAATCTATGATTTGGCTTGTTGCTAATCCGCAAGCACGACACACTTCCGCCTTCATAAAAATAATGTTAAACCTTCTAGAACAGAGACAGCTTATAGACTAGTACATAGGGAGGGGTGTAATTCCATGCCCTTAGCAATACAATATGTTACTAACTGTATACCTAGCAGATCCCCTACACACCCCACACCCTCAACCACACACAGAGGCAATGTCACGCCAATGACCTACCGATAAAGCCCACTATGAAACAATGATATGACGTTTCCAATAGGGCTAATATGTATGTCACCATCTTCTCGTGTTTGTACTTGCCAGCTAGTATTTTCCAAACCAAATGTGAATATTTTTATTGAACGGCAAAAAAAGATTACTTCCGCTATTGTTAATTCAAGACAAATATATGCTATGTAAAATTGTAATTTTTTTTTAAAGCGTACATTTAGTTATTTTTTGTTCAAATCAGTTGTTAGGACAAATCAATTTGTCCTAAGCGAAGTTACGATAAACTTGGTCTACCGGTATTTAATTTGATTATATTATTAGTAAACATTTTTATAACTGTTGCATTTTGGGTACTCTTGTTTATTTAAAATATCGAAGCGAGGCTTCGTTGTTTCTTATTAACTGAATACATATTTATTATTTTCTACATGTTCCTTTTATTATAATAATCTTTGATATAAATATGTCAGTGTGATATACTACACAGTGTAACAAAAAGCATCCTCCCGCACTATAAAGGTGTGGGTTTTTTTTTAACTTACCTGAATAATGGTGAGATTCTTTTGCTCTGGCAGATGGTGTCTCCTAACTCTCACATTTTTGAGGAAAGTGTCTCCAGTTTAACAAATTCTCATATTCTTACGAGTTTGTCTTCAGATTTACATACTCACCGAAGTTAGCGTACAAGTTCTTGACCTTCAGCTGTGTCAAAATTTGTCGTTTCTTCAAATACTGAGTTAGTTTGGAATTTAAGATTCAGATACAAACCCGAATAGAGCTATGGTTTACATATCTGCAGGCCATATTTCATAATAGAAGGGTCAAAATGTGATAAAAGAAAATTAGCAGAATAGGCCCCGTTGCAACTTTTCCTCAACGGGTGCAAACAACTAGTTATTAAGTAGTTTAAATACCATTACGGTTGATAAGTTAAACTATAATAGTGATGATGCGGGGAAATTATTTTTAATGTTATAGCTTACAATTCTAATATGTCTACCTCATGTGGCCGATCTAAGTAGCATGGGTTAAATAACACAGGAAGCCATTTTGTGAGTCATTTGTCAATCTCCTCCCACAATACAAAAATAAAACATGTATCCATTGATATAACGAAAATTGATGTTGCAAACAAATGGGGTAGTGATAGCTCCAGGAACAAGTTACGATTACCTTTTTTTCCGATAAATCGTTCTTTTGTTTTTGTTTATGAAAAAGATTTGTAGAAAGCATACCGTTTGACTCTCACGGAAAAACTGCACGTTTAGAGAAAAGCATCAAAGAGTGGATCTTAGGAAGATGTGTACCGACTGATTCTAAATATATATTTAAAAAATCATATCTCTCATTGATGGAAGATATATAGAAATGTTTTTAAGAAGCAATAAAACTTATGGGCTCTCGTTCTTTTTTAAATTAAAAAATAAAATGATTTATAACCAACAATAATAAAAATAATAATTTGCAACCAATTTGTAAGAAAAAAATACATATACAGTTACAGCATTTATTACAATATGTTTTCTTAAGGGAAAAAAGAATTTTCTATATTGAAAAATTCTTTTCCTGATTAATACAAGACACCATGCCGTAATAAGAAATCACACAACGGTCAAGAGGCTGTCAAAAGGTTGTCAAAGCTTAAAAAAAAACCTTGTTTTCCTTTGTAACATCGATTTTGATTTAAACTCCAAACAGTTTAATTGTTTTTGTTATCACTGGTTTTAATGGGCATCGTATGTGGTAAAACGATACGCCTGATTAGTAATCCAATATTTTTCTTTGAAGGACCCGTTTATACGGTTGATGAAGCAATATGCCCGAGGCTATAAATGATATCCAGTTACATTGTTGTGTGAACCTTGCAAGGATGGCTGTCGGCACACGAAAATAATGACTGCTAGAGCTCAAGGGTATTTGCCATTCAAGTACTGTGGTGTAGAGGATCCTGGAAGGCCAGCAATAGGACATCATGAATGTCCTCCAAACTATGAGCCAGCGTATTAGCTCCATGAGACGATCTAGACCTAAATGTCCTCTATGAGACGATCTAGACCTGAATGTCCTTCAGCCAGCGTATTAGCTCCATGAGACGATCTAGACCTAAATGTCCTCAATGAGACGATCTAGACCTGAATGTCCTTCAGCCAGCGTATTAGCTCCATGAGACGATCTAGACCTAAATGTCCTCTATGAGACGATCTAGACCTGAATGTCCTTCAGCCAGCGTATTAGCTCCATGAGACGATCTAGACCTAAATGTTCTCCATGAGACGATCTAGACCTGAATGTCATCGCTGAGGTCCTACAGCTAGCGCAGGTCCTGCGCCAATTTGTCCCACATGGCCTTCATCTCCCGCTCCGAGAGTTGCTCCCCCTGTGGGTAGGGGACGTAAGTGTTGCAGCGGAGGAAGGACATGAGCTCGCCTAGGTTCTTGGCCGCCATGTTCTCTTTGACCAGGAATATCAGCACCGGACGTCCGTCGTGGACCGACTCCATGTTAGCCATCTGAAATAGAAAGGTCAAGGTCATACTACGGTCTAGGCAACCACTACGGTCAAGGCAATGCCGCCATATATAGGCTTACTTAAATGTTTAAATGATTACTAAAGGAAAATGATTCATTAATTCTATTGACCAATCGTACTAAGGTACAGAAATTTGAGCCTTTTCGCGATCTGTTATCAACTAATGATGTGGGCTAGGTGGTTAAATTGTTACTAGATAAAACAAAACACGCGGTTAAAACTTTTTTGTTAAAACTTTTATTTCTTTTTCGTTTATAATTTTAAAATTATCGGCCTACACATTTTTTTAGTGAAAAATACACTGTTTATTGTGATTGCAATACTAAAAAAACTGGGTTAGTACGCCTTAAACTAAGATAAAAGAATAAACCAATTTACACGTAGTTAACAATTCTATCTTTTTGAAGGAAAAAAACAACTTTCGTAAGTTTTACTACGCCGTCCCATTAACCTAGTGTAACACAAAAGTGAAACTTTGCACACGTTTTGAGCATTACACTACTTTTCAAGTTTTGTGTTTTCATTTTACTGCAATACTTAGAAAATATTAAAGTTTATGTAAAACCGTCTACTTATTTTTTGTTGTTGTATATTTTCTTATTTAAAAATACATTTAAAAAGTTAAAAAATAAACAGCAAAGTGAATATCTTAAATGAGATTTTGTTTTGAATATTGAGCGAGCAAAGATGGAGAGTTTTGAAAATGTGTTCAATTTAAACATTTCATGGCTTTCGGGGCAGCTAGAACTACAAAATATGATTTTATACATTTTTTTGTTTAGAGAACAAATACCGTGAACAAATAAATCTGTTACATTATCATTAACATGCATAATAAAGAAAAACATTTTTCATGTGGTGTCACCCCCTTAGAGCTGAACAATGTGCCAGTCTTGTCTTAAATCAGACACAGATTTCAGTGGTTTTTAAATCAACGCCTAAATTAAATATAACAGTTCATTTTATTTTTTAAAATAACGCATTTTGTTAATAATAGATTATTATTTACTGGCAAACCAAAACTAAACGTTATTTTTTGCTTATAAAGAAAAGGTTTTAATCGTTTAGTTCTAGATTAGAACTGGAATTACTGTTTAGATATTTTTAAAAGCACTTGCAAGCACAATAATAATTCCACCTACCTGGACCTCGTATTTACACCAGTGACTCTTGCAGAAGTTCCCGGTCAGGATGACCAAGGTCCTACGGCACATGCTGACGGCGCTCACGATGTTGGAGGCGATAAAGTTTCCCGCCACAAAGTTGCGCCCGTGGATGTGAACTTTGACCCCCTCTTTTGACTAGCTCTGTGGAAGTTATTTATTTTTGGAATTTCGCCATTTTTTGTGTGCGACATTTACTTTCATTTTAAAATGTACTAGCCGTCCCGGCCAGGCCCTGCTCTGGCTTCTGTGAAAAACCTTTCTGTTAAAGACCCATTACCTGTGTGTTTAGTAATCATCATAAACCCGGCATTGCACACCCAAACCAAAAACCAAAACAACAAAACGCAAACATAACGCTAACACAATTACAAATACAAACGAAAACAAAAACCTAACAACTAACCCAACCACAACCACAAACACCAATACGAACACAAAGAAAAAAAAACGAAAAAGCAAACGAAAACAAACCAAATCCAAATGCAAAACCAACCACAAACCCAAAGAAAAAAACACAAACGAAAAAACAAACGAAAACAAACCAAATACAAACGCAAAATCAACCACAAACACAAATACAAACACAAACGCAAAGAAAATAAAACACAAACGAAAACGAAAAAAGAAAGAACAAAAACGAACCAAATCAAAACGCAACCACTAACGCAAACCCAACCTAAACACAAAAGAAAACACTAACGCGAACATAAACGCACAGTGCTCAGAGTCTAGCCCGGGGCGGAATCGCCTGTTTCAGCTTAATAAACGACTATAGTACCACCAACTTATTCATAGTCTTTTGCACTCACTTTAATGAACGTAGGCGCGAAACCGAACACGGGAGGCCCGGGACCCCAAATAGCACCCTGTCTGGGCGCCAGAGGACGCACCATGACGTCACCGCCTGATTGAACTTAGTAAAACGACTATAGTACATAACTTATTCATAGTCTTTTGAACTCACGCGAACGTATATACCATAGCGTACACCCGGAAGGCCCGGAGCGCCAAATAGCACCCTGTCGGGGTGCCGGAGGACGCCCAGATTTGATTCACTTAAAGACTATAGTAACCTTTCTTACCCATAGTCTATCGCACTGTTAAAAACAAAACTATGCAGCATAGCGCTCACATGATAGCCCAGGGTGCCAAATCGAACCGTGCAAGGGCGCCGGCGGACGCGCCTGTTTCAATTTAGTGAACAAAAAATGATAATACTCCAAGCTTATCCGTAAATGGAAAGAAATAAACATATAGGATTTGTAGGACCTGGCTTATTAAATGTTATTGATTTAAAAAAAAAAAAAATATTGAACAGTATGTTCAGTGTATAGAATAAATAAAAGGCAGTGTTAAAAATACCTAACGACATTGCACTTAATCAATCCCCGCTAATTATGTAATTATTTTTTTTTCTTAACACCAAAAACAAAGTAATAAAATGTAAATTCTTTCTTCTTAAGAATTTTTTTTTATTAAAGGGAAGTAACTGTGCAGTCAATACATTTCCGACACAATTTTAGAAATTTTATAAACGTCGATACACTTTTTAAAAAATTTTATGTCGCGTTCATAATTGAAAATTATTCTTCTAAGTAAATAGAATGAAAATTGTTTTTAAAGACTTTCAATGGTAATTTTTTTGACTCGTAAATTTAGACTTTGAGCACGATAAAAAATCTAACACTTAAATCCGTAGAAGTGTCAACGACAAACTTTTTTTTTTTTGCCACACGTTACAGAACTAAGCTTTATATATTAGACTAGCCGTCCCGGCCAGGCCCTGCTCTGGCTTCTGTGAAAAACCCTTCTGTTAAAGACCATCACCTGTGTGTTTAGTAATCATCATAAACCCGGCATTGCCCACCCAAACCACAACCAACCAAAACCAAAACAACAAAACGCAAACATAACGCTAACACAATTACAAATACAAACGAAAACAAAAACTTACAAACAAACCAACCACAACCACAAACACCAATACGAACACAAAGAAAAAAGCAAACGAAAACAAACCAAATCCAAACACAAAACCAACCACAAACACAAACACAAACCCAAAGAAAAAAAAACAAACGAAAAAGCAAACGAAAACAAACCAAAATACAAACGCAAAACCAACCACAAACCCAAAGAAAAAAAAACACAAAAGAAAAACAAACGAAAACAAACCAAATCCAAACGCAAAACCAACCTCAAACACAAATACAAACACAAACCCAATGAAAATAAAACACAAACGAAAACGAAAAAAGAAAGAACAAAAACGAACCAAATCAAAAACGCAACCACTAACGCAAACCCAACCTAAACACAAAGAAAACACTAACGCGAATATAAACGCAAAGTGCTCACGGGGCTGAATCGCCCTACTTCAACTTAATAAACGACTATAGTACCCCAACTTATTCATAGTCTTTTGCACTCACTTTAGTGAACGTAGGCGCGAAAACCGAACACGGAGGCCCGGGACCCCAAAAAGCACCCTGTCTGGGCGCCAGAGGGACGCACCATGACGTCACCCGCCTGATTGAACTTAGTTAACGCCTATAGTGCATAACTTATTTATAGTCTTTTGAACTCACGCGAACGTAGATACCATAGCGTACACCGGAAGGCCCGGGGCGCCAAATAGCACCCTGTCGGGGTGCCGGAGGACGCCCGGATTTGATTCACTTAAAGACTATAGTAACCTTTCTTATCCATAGTCTATCGCACTGTTTAAAACAAAATTATGCAGCATAGCGCTCACATGATAGCCCAGGGTGCCAAATCAAAACCGTGCAGGGGCGCCGGCGGACGCGCCTGTTTCAATTTAGTGAACAAAAATGATAATACTCCAAGCTTATCCGTAAATGGAAAGAAATAAACGTATATGATTTGTAGGACCCTGGCTTATTAAATGTTATTGATTTAAAAAAAAAATAATAATTATTGAACAGTATGTTCAGTGTATAGAATAAATAAAAGGCAGTGTTAAAAATACCTAACGACATTGCACTTAATCAATCCCCGCTAATTGTGTAATTATTTTTTTTTTCTTAACACCAAAAACAAAGTAATAAAATGTTAATTCTCTCTTCTTAAGGATTTATTTTTCATTAAAGGGAAGTAACTTGCAGTCAATACATTTCCGACACAATTTTAGAAATTTTATAAACGTCGATACACTTTTTAAAAATTTTATGTCGCGTTCATAATTAAAAATTATTCTTCTAAGTAAATAGAATGAAAATTGTTTTTAAAGACTTTCAATGGTAATTTTTTCGACTCGTAAATTTAGACTTTGAGCACGATAAAAAATCTAACACTTAAATCCGTAGAAGTGTCAACGACAAACTTTTTTGTTTTTTGCCACACGTTACAGAACTGAGCTTTATATATTAGATTCATTCCCTAAAATGTAATTCATTATGTTTTCACATTGTATTAACTTTATAACTGATTTAAATCGTTCTTTTTAAT
>NW_026734259.1:0-34150 GCF_028476545.2 Physella acuta
AGGTGGGAAGCTTCCGTCAAAACACTAGCAAATCAACTAACCATCTCTCAAGATCATCTACTCAAAATAAACAATCGCCAACAGCTCTACCTCGCCCTCATCATCACTCCACCAAGCTCAAAACCATCGACTCAGCAACATCAGCAAACTTCACTCTTCAACGTCACCTCGCCCAACTCAATTACTCGACTACGTCACAACGTTACTCCTCCTCAATCCACAATGAACAATACTTCAAAACAACTCACCTCGAAAGATATCTCAACACAAGAACCCACCCAACTCATCTCCCCAAGCTTCAATTCATCGAACAACTCTACCACCATGCGCATCATGCCTCACCTCAACGCAAGTTCTACACCATTCGACCAACTTCACCAGCAACGACAAGACACCAAACTCACTCTCACCAAGTACAACTACCAACAAAGAATAAACCACTATCAAACCAAGAGCGTATCAAGCAAAAGAAGAAAGGCCAAAAAACAGAGAAGCGATCATGTTTGTACTGTCCTGTACTTTATGTCATAGCAAACCGGAAACAAAATCAAGAAAGAAACAAATGGAACCAAGAAATCGGAACAAAGAAACATGGAACAAAGAAATCAGAAGGAATATTAAGACATTGTAAATCTTTTTAATGTTATACTATGTATCACATTGTAATTTTTTAACATGCAACCTATCCACTTGTGGAAGGAACAATATTAAACGCCAAACGGCACAAAAAAAAAAAAAAAAAAAAAAAAAAAAAAATAAATGTTTTAGTACATTAAATCCTAAGCTATAAAACCACAATCCAACACAAATTAAAGCATTATTAGACGCAGTCATTAGAATATGCTATTTGCATATTTTTACATGGACTGGAGGGTCAGGCGTTGATGTTGTTTATGAAACAGAGAGGGACAGACTATGACATAAAGAAGAAAAAAAAAAGACTGTTTCTGAGGTGCTTGGATAAAACTATATTCCAAATAGTTGTAGAATTAATTTGGTTATTTCCCTGCACAAAGATGTTACTGTAGTATTTAATGGTTATATCTATTTCTAGTGTATAACGTATATTCGTATATAGTAATAAGTTAATAGAATAATTATTACTGCGCAAATTTAAACCAAAGATTGACATGGCTGATGATTCGACAGGTAATTTTAATTACATTCTACACACTTGAGATTATAATATCTTGTTATTGTGCATTGTGCATCTAATATGTATTATACATAGTCAAATCAATAACGTTATGTTTAAACGTTATTTCGAATATTTAGCTAGAACTAAAAATGAGGTGAATTCAATTTTAAATTTACGTTTAAATGTCGGGTAATCAACACTATCGCTGTTTAATTTTTTTAGCGCAATTTTCATTCTGGAGAATTGCGTTTATTAACTCGTCATTTCTGGGAATGGATGGATGGATGTACGCAGCTTTAAGTCGTATCTCCTCCTCAACGAAGCAATTTCGAGGACTAGTTCCAGAAGCAAATATGTTAAGCGAGTTCCAAGGATGATTGTGGGCCAGAAAAATTCCCGGAATTCCTTCCTGGATTTCCCGGAAAGGCCACAAAAACCTCGAAAAAAATGCAGTTTTTGGCCCATATCTCGGCAACCAGACCACTTAGCGACTTGAAACATTTACCAATCGATTCCTGCCATAATTTAGAACAATTTTGCCACTAAAATTTTTCAAAAATATCCTTTCTTTTGGTCACAATTTTTTTAAAAATTACATTATACATAATACATTACAGTACTATATAGCAAAGAAGGCAGTGGAAGGCGAAAGAGGAGGAGGGTAAATCATGTGACCTGGCTGGCTTAGCAGCGAACTGCGCGAGCCGCGGCGAAGGAGGAGAAGGGTAAATCATGTGACCTGGCTTTGTCCCCGCGTATGCTTTACGCTACGACAGAGCTATTTTTAGATAACATAAGGAAATTGCGCTTAAATTATCACTAGACTTTTTAATAACTTGTTTCCAATATTTATGTTAGTCACTTCCCATTGCAAGATTCAAAGAGAATTAACGTAAAACATTTTTCATAATTAATCGTACAATCATAATTATATCGTTATATTTTTTGCTCACAAAACATTACTGGATGTTTTAGTCGAATTATACTTTAGATTAAACTTGTTAGTGTATGTATTTGACTTAACGTTTTATTCTACCGAAAGTTTAGACACTAGGCGACTAAGAAAACTTGTGTTTAAGTAAGCCATTATTATATACCAATTAAAAGACAAAAGATTAACCAATCTTGGTAGTTAATGAGTCCCCTGATCCTTGATCTGCAAGTGAAAATCATATAAACATTTTTTTTAATTTAAAAAAAATTAATATTATTTGTCGTATTCACTTTAAAAAAACACTATATTGTGTTATTGACATAATATATTGATGCAAAACACTGAAAATGTGACATATCAGCAGTTACCAACTGGTTTCGACCTAATGTAATCTATAATTTTAAAAACTAGGCTGTAATATTAAATAAACATACTGCATTTATAACTATGATGCTAGCAAAAGAAAAAAAATGAACAAAAACAAACACAATCTTGAAAGCGAAGTTTAGTTAACAACCAAAACTAAATTACATTATTTAATTAATACATTTTTAACTATACCAATCATGGTTTTAATGTGTAATGATAATTAAAAATCAACCAGGAATGAGTAATTAAGGCAAACAAAACTACAAAACCGTATTAGTTATGGGTATAACGCCCAAATAAGTATCACTGAATTAGCACATAAGAAAATGTTAAAATAACATACCATGCATGCAAACATAGCACAGTGGCATTTCGGGACCTTATGCAAAAATTATCAGTGGGTCCCGTCGGAGCCGTTTGGCTACAACGGAAATAAAAGTGGAAAGTCAAGATATCTACCACTACATATGAGGGAGGGATTCTAATAATTTAAATAATCTTTACATTTTGTATGTGTACAGGCTACGCCCTGAGAATTTTTTTTTGTTTTATGTATTATCCCGAAAGATAATTGTTTTGTTTTCACTTTTGAGTAATTTTTAAGGATTTTTAAATTAACATGTTATTTGACTGAAAAGAAAATTAATTTCCATTTTCTATTTTAAATTATTGAAAGTAAATAAACTAAATATTAAAATTCCAATGCTATAGTGACTTTGTTCAGTGAGTGAAAAGGGCCTTTACCTTGGGTCCATATGCCTAGCTTATGTTAGATTTGCAGTAGCTACGCCGCAGACATTGCATAAAATACAAGAAACATTACCAAACAAATATGCATTTAGACAATTGAATTCATTCAAATTAAAAATGAAAAAATGTACGGAAAACAAAAAAATCCCTACACCAAAAAAAAATGTGTCACTCAACGAAGTTAGCTAGACTAGTAAATTGCATTACGGTGATATTATAATTGCGGCGGCAATCTTTTGATCAATGGCTTGGAATATAAAGAGAAAAAAAAGATCAACCGAAAACACGTTTATAATGAATACACAATTTCAATATTTAGTTCAAGACATTGGTATTAGCAATATTCATCTGTAGAAGTATTATCTTGTACATTCTCTAAAGTTGCCTCTCTATTAAAACATGTGTTTAGTGTTGATGGAGATTTTAGCGACTAAAAATAAACTATCTCACATATATTGATTATTTATTATTTAAACATCTTGCTTAGATACATTCTAATATCTGAATTATTGAATACATACATACAATTCCTTTAGCCACACTTTCTTATAAATGTATTGGACCTCAAAATAACACAAGATGCGTGTACTGTTCCGTAGCTATACAAAGACATTCAGTTGGTGAGAGGCTGCATACTATACACAGTTCTCTATTTAGCTATTCTGTAGTTTTGGTTGCCAATAACCTCATCTTCTATAAAGGCTCTACTGTCTTTAATGCATGTCTTGCCAAAACAAACCTTATCTGTGATTTCTGTTTAGTGTATTTTACTGACATAGTTGACACATGCGTGAGGCCTGACGTGGTCTGGACAACACACATGAGAAGAAACTAAACACAGAATAAAATTTACTTAAGAGGAAAACAACTAAATAAATAGAAACACATTAAAAAAGGAATAATTTGAGTTATATTTAAAAAAAAATAATTTTGCGAATGACATATTAAGTAAAAAAGCATATGAGTTAATTCCCATATATATATTATAATAAATTAAATTGACATAACTCATTTTTTTTCCAAAATTATTTATATTTAGAAAATGCAATGATTAAATAGTTATAAACATTGTTTATTATTATTTTGTTCAATTGTAATGTTTGATAAGTTATTATGTATTATTGTTATTCTGCACTATTTATATCTAAGGCTCTTAAATATTACTTTTTGTTTCGAAGATACACATTAATCAATTTAATAGATATATTTTTAAACACTAGCTAACAGTTTCAATTAAGCAACATTGGGCCCACCTTGAGCTGGCTGGTTTATTTTGATACATTTTAATAAAATACAATATTTGACTTCGCAGCTAAGGATGGAGCACAGTAAACTAAGCACTCAACAGAAACCGAGGTTGAACACCTTATTTTAGTCTAGTTCTTATGTCATTTTGTTTCCTCCATTTAATTACTATTTGCAATTGATGTTCATGTTTCTGATGCTGTATAAAACCATCAAATATAGTATTTTACTATTTTAAATGTTTAAAACAATTGAAAAAAAATAATTATAAAAATAAACTTAAACCCAAGTAATCATTATGCTTACTATTAAAATATTATCTTAGTAGTATTCTCTCTGTGATTAATATTTATTAAAAAAAAATCACATATAATACAAAACCATTTTTAATACTTATATTCATGTATGTTACTATTTCTAAAATAATCACAACACCAGTGTTAAAAATAACAATTCTTTATGCAATCGAATATTAATGCTTTAGTTTCTACTCATTAATAATTAAGTACTAGTTTAGTAAAGACTGTAAAAGGCCTAAGGAAAAATGTGTGAACGGTTAATTGTGTTATCCCATGCCAATTGTTAAATCAGCTTGATAATGTTTGTGTAAACTCAACATAAACAGTATTAGAACCATACAAATGCTGCTTTTATCTGTACGGACTGGATGGTCAGATTGTTGGAGTGTGGACGTCATTTGTGGATGACCACATCCCCAGTTAACCCATTAGACAAGCCACATTGTATCGAATTAAACTACAGAGATTAATCATTAGACATCATTGTAAACATTCCAGACAGAAAATAAGATTGACAACATGACTCATCCACAAATCACCTGTCCAACCGATTGAGCGAAAGAAACAAACAATTTTAGCTCATATAGTTCCATTATGTTAGGTCTTATGGTTAAGTGTAACGAGTTAGTGAATTAAAGCGATCTAATTATTTTAGCATTAAAATTGAGTAAATGATAAAATTAAGTTCCACAATCAATCTCCTTTATTCTAAATAGGGCCATCACCTAAGCTGCATTTCAAGGTAAATACACTTCATAAGACCAGTTAATTGCGTAGTATTATCCTTGATTATGTTATTAAACACGATTTGGCGATCGTGGATTAAAGCAACAGCAAAAGACAGATGGACATTATTAAACGTAATCCAAATGCCTAGCCAGGCTACTAATGCAAATATACATTACACCACGGTCTGTGGTTCACGCTGCTTACATTTTACAATCATAGAGACGGGTTTAGTGACGGCTATTAGGGGCAGATAATTTAGTTTGAAACGATTTTAAACTTAGAGGAGGTAACTAAGAGGAGGCTGCTTTCACGTGGGGGGGGGGGGGGGGGTTTAGTGTTTTTAAGCAAATATTTTCAGTGGCAGCATTGGTACTGTTGAATTCACAAATTATAAATTACTGAAAAGTAGAAAAAAAAACAACTAAATAGCGGCGTATGATACGCAGCGGGTCGGCTCGTATCATTTAATTGCGTTAGCAGTTTTCTCAGTCAAGTTGTGAAATCGTTAAATGTAATCTCAATGAAACATATACTTTTGACAGACTTTTTATAAATGTAATTTAAAACTAACTCTTACTGTCATATCAAATATTAAATGTAGTATTGGGTTTTATAACAAATACTTTCCAGATAATTTCAAATCAAATTTATAGGCTTTTTCCCTTATCTTCATTTTTAAAAGCTAATGGGAAGGAACTTAAACTAAAATAATGTAAAGAATTTATTTTATTTTTTTAATAATGTATGTTTACATCATAATATCATGGTAATTCTATATAACAATTTCAGAAATCTAGATACATATATCATTGAGAGGTCAGCAATATGCCCTCCGCTTTTATTTTCCCTAACGTAAGTTAGGTACCCATCAGAGTTGGGTGGACTCAGGGACGTTCGAACTCGAGACCTACGGGTTGGCAATCTAGTTCTTGTGACCTACTTAGGTTCAGTAATGTTTTATTTTGACATTGTATAATACCTTATATGGAATGATGGTGCAACTCCTGGGGTTTTTCCACTGTCTTACCAAGGGTGTCTAAGACGTAGAAATTTTCCATTAAGATCTGATTGAATGATTCTGATCAGATGACCATCCCAACCAATGGCTACATGAGTTTAGGATAACCTCCCCTGTTGCAGAAGTCTTTAACTGCACCGCACACTCGCCACACGTGGCAGTTTACCTTGATCAGGCAGTCTACCTTGATTAAGCGGTCTATTAAGACCAAGCCGTCCATATTGTCCGGCAATAGATTCTGACCATTTGAACGTGAGAGAGCTTACGTCCTGAGTGTGCTATGCTTTCTTAAGTTGTTTTAGTATTCTAGTATAATATTACTTGTCGCCAAGTAATTCTTGAAGCTATAACAGTGTTGTGTGACCTGTGGCTATTTTTATACAGTGTTGAAATCTGTGATAGTGTTTTTTCTTACGCTTTGTAAGTTGGGTTTTGTTATTTTCTAGATTAAATATTTTATCTCGTTTAACTTAGTGTTCTGCCACAACTGTGTTCGCTTATTAAAGGTTGTATGCAGATTGGATGAGTGTTAACTTCAATAGTATCACTAGTTTTCCCTAGACGCCGAATTCGAGCCCTAGTGTGTTGTTGAGTTAGTGTTCATTCATTTAGGCTGTAAGTCATTTGCATATAAACCCGAAAAAAGAATCCGGGGACGTTCACCATCTATCTGGCTGGTAGATAGGTATACGTTACATTCTCTACCGCTAGCTTCTCTTTTGGGTTTTTTTTTTAAAGCGTTAAGCTTGATGGTTGTGGGTTAGGGATGTATGCGTTATATATGATGAATGTTTCTATTTCTAACACTCCAATTATAAACATGTGATGCGGGCGGGAATACTTTTATTTCCGACGACACTAATAATACCAACAAGTCCGATCATCGAAATATAACTTGAACTTTAATTATCAATCACTAATACTAGTTCTGCACTACAAAATATACAACATGTCCTTTCTCTGCAACTACTAAACCCCCGACAGTCTTCACTTCTTGGTAGATCTAGTTGATTAGAGGAATTGTGTGTACTGTGGGTTCTATTTCACTGAATTGTCCAAGATCCTTGGAGACAGTCATTTTATTTATTTAAGTCATAAAGTCTGTCCCTCTTCGTTTCATGGATAGATTACTGTGTACTGTGGCTATGTCACATTATCTGTATGTTTTTTTTTTAAATCCTGGTGGGTTATTTTTGAATTAGCTTACTGTGTATAATATTTTTTCTGTGTTTTGATGTCTTACTAGAATGGTGAAAGTTGAGACGGTCAATGCAGTGTCCATCTATTTTAATTTAGAGGTTAACACCAGCATTTAGAATGTATTGGATCTCAAAGAAATAAAGCATCAAAAATATCAAATATAAAAAAATAAAATATCAAAAATAAAATTCTCTACATTTTTTAGTTTAAGTTACTTCCCATTTAATTTTTAAAATAAAGATAAGGGAAACAACCCACACATTTGATTTAAACTTATGTGGAAAGTATTTGTTATAAAACTCCATATTACATTTAACGTTTGATATTACAGTAAGAGTTATTTTAAAATTTCTTATAAAAAAGTCTGTCAAAAAAATAAGTTTCATGATGGTTAGATTTAAATAGTGTCACAAGTTGACTAAGAAAAATGATAGCGTATTTAAATGATATATTACACAACACTTGAGCACTTCAATTCGTTAGTATTAATCTCGAAGCCTCGATTTCAGCCTGCTTGAATATTCTCATTTTTGTATTCACATAAATAAATGTAGGCCTACAAACTGAATTGTGACAACAACAGCATTCAGTGGTCAATGTGGCAAGACAACCTAAATTGGTTTATTCCATGTCTGAGCTTAAGAAATGTGTTTGTTTACTACGACAGTTCCTAACGGCCTAGCAAAATAAAATACTACACAGGGTTCCTTGAGCTACATTTTACAACGATCAACTTTGTAGCGATGACCGCCGACATAAACTCAGCCATTATCGTTCATTTAGAAAGGAGTGAGAGTTGGTATTTGCAATATACATTCTTTGTAAGTTCTCAACCAGGTATTGTTCATTTAGAATATAGTATGTTCATATTAAAAATATACATCTTCATATTTTCTTGACAATACGCTAACAAAGCGTATCTATGAAGTTAGGTTTAGTGTTTGACTAAGATTTTAGCGACTCAAAATAAAAAAATCTCATAGCTAATACTTATTTATAATTGATACACATTTCATAGATGCCTACAGTATTGACTAATTCATAATACTCATCTCATTTAGGAAACTTTTTTTAGTAAGATTTATTTGATCTCTAGATAACTATGTGTGCAAAAAATCTGTAGTTATACAATCCGTTAAATGTAGTTGGTGAATGGTGAAAGGTTGCATACTATACACAGTTCTATATTTAGTTAGTCAGCAGTTTGTGTTTCCTTTATAAAATGTACAACTTCCTTTAGCGTATGTTCTGCCAAGCATAACCTTATCAGGACTGTCCGTTAAGTGTATGTTACCGACATAGTTGACATTTGAGCTGACGTTCTCCTTCTAATTAATAATATTTTTTTAATAAAAGAAAATACATATCAAAAAGATTTATTCTGCACAGCAGTTGTGTTACTCACGAGCCGATGCAGAAAAGTGTAATACTTAATTGAACAAACTGACGCTGTAAACTACATGTCTGAGGCTACAAACATGTCCCTATTACCTCCCCCCCCCCCCCTAACCTTCAGAAAATAAATACTTTATTAAACACAGAATTAGCGACGATTACCTTAAAATTAAATAAAATTAAATAATATTTATTCAAGTGGCTATTACTATAAGAGCCGATGCAGGGTTCTAGCTGTCTATTAAATACACAAGTCATGGTTCTTTGATAGAGTTTATTTTTTCATAAAGTCGAGTGTATGCCCTGGCCGTGACGGCTAGTTAAGGTAAAACCTTCAAGACAGTATATTCAAGTGGCTATTACTATAATAGCCGAGGCAGGCACCAATAGATGCAGTAGTGTACTCGATATGAAGTGACTATACGGTTAGGTTCTAATAACTGTTCACTAACCTCTCTAAGTAAACTAACATGCGCTTCATTCTTTTCGGTAGGCTACGTTATTAAACATATCATTTTTTGCAAACAACATACATGAAGGCAGTGGCGTAGCGAGGTCACCCGGTGCGGCACGTAATGGTGTCACCCCCCCCCCCCCCCAGAGGCGTAGCGACCCTTCCCGGGGACAAACTTTCAAATTTTCGATTTGCATCCCCCACCCCCTCTCAAACTTTTGATTTGCACCCCCCCCCCAGCCCCCCTTAAGTTTTTCTCTATATATTTTACTATTTTTTGCCTTCGTGTCACCCCCCTAAATGGTGTCACCCGGTGCGTTCCGCACCCCCCCCCCTCGCTACGCCCCTGCATGAAAGTAATGGCATCAGTTCGCATGGTCTAACTCAGGGGTCTCCAAACTACGGCCCGCGGGCCGGATGCGGCCCGCGAGGTCCTCTCATCCGGCCCTCGGAGATCTTTTTGTCCGCGAAAAAAAAAAGTTTGTTGGAGGTGGCTGAGGTAAAATTCAAAACAAATTGAAAATGTCGCATTGAGTGCAAATAACATTGAAGTAAATGTGGCAAGTTGCCCAGCAAATGACCTCCTTAAAGACAAGTTCAATTTAAGGGCGGGTGGGTTTTATAAGTATTTTGCCCAAGGAAGACTTTTCTAATATTAAAACTTTTGCCCAACATACAAACTTTATCAAGAATGAAGTAGGCCTACGTGAAAAAAAATGTGAGAACAAACTTGGACCTCGAGTGTGTTGTCGGTCCCCGAAAGTGTTTCTTTCAGACTTTTTTCTCGGGTGGGGGGACACTTGAAATTTGCATATATATATATATATATATATATATATATATATATATATATATATATATATATATATATATATATATATATATATAATATATAAATTCTGGCCCCCGAACGTATATTTGATAGTTAATCCGGCCCTCGGGCTGAAAAGTTTGGAGACCCCTGGTCTAACTGTTAGCTTTATTAGTATGTCAGTGTTTATCAGTAGTTTATGAGCACTAATATAGATTCACAAGGGTATAACTTTTTCTGACATGTAATTGGGCTTGTAAATAATAAAACCAAATGAGAATTTTAAATTCAACAGAAAATTCAAGTTAAACTTTACTAGAAAAATATCCAAGCAAGGGAAATGTAAAAAATAATCATTAAAAAAGTTTTTAAAAACCCACGTTTTCTGATTGAACTAAAAAGTAGAAAATAAATACTATACATCACAATAATGCAAGCGATCACTCTACTATAAGCGATCAAAAACGTGGGGCGCCGAAGTAAAAGTTATATTACTATTGATTAGATAATACTATTGACTTTTATTAGGGAGCTTATAGAGAGTCAACAGTATTAGAAACTGTAAGAAAATCACGGCGCCCCACGTTTTTGATCGCTTATAGTAGAGTGATCGCTTGCATTATTGTGATGTATAGTATTTATTTTCTACTTTTTAGTTCAATCAGAAAACGTGGGTTTTTAAAAACTTTTTTAATGATTATTATTTTCTACTTTTTAGTCTTTGTCTGTTTGTTTGCATTAAAATCTTGCTATCGATTTTATGTTTTCACTTTTTTTTTGGGTAAACGAAGACAACTCGTAAAAAGACAACTTGTAAAAAACACGTTGTGTGAATACGTTACTGACTAGAACACATAGATTTGAACCCGTGTCGAGTGGGATAGCAATCGTGTGCCCAACCACTCGACCATATAGTCTCCCCCATACTGGCCACCAGTTGTTAGGTTATGGTTGTTTGTACACAAACACCGCGTGACAACTACTCAGTAAGCAAAAAGAGGGGGAGTGCCGAACCTTGTTTTCATCAAATTACAGTTACTGGGTAATGTCCCTTTTTCCCCACGTTTTTTGGTACAATTATATAGCGGTCTAAAATGATCAATAAAATGTTTCCATGGATTAATTTAGTAATAAAAACAAAAGAATATTCAATTGTCATCCAAAACAAAGCTTCCCTGAAAATTTCAGCGCGCTAGCTAACTGGGAAGTGCCAGAAATTTCGATCGCAAGATTGGATTGGAAAGACAAACACACAGAGAAAGCAAGTTAAAGAAAACGTGGGAAAAATAAGAATAAATACGTTTATACAAGAAGGGAGAAACTGAACTAAAGGAGACAACACTGGCATCCTACTTTATTTCAGATGTATTTGTTTATTTCCCTTTGAATTTGATTGCATTGAGCTTTCAAAAGAGGAAATGTTGTTGATAATACATTTACTGCGTAATGTTGAATGAATCAAAGTAAATAACAATTTGGAAATGACTGGAAATTCGACGGGTAATTTATATTATACCCATGGTGCAGCTAACATGTACTATAAATAAGCAAACACATAACGTTATGTTAGAATTTTACCTTAAACATTTAGCTAGAACTAATAATGAGTTGCATTCATTGCCAAGCTTTAATTGGTACCAGGCGCAGAATATAGTTTTTAAATGCATGTTTTTGGAACCATGATATTTGATTGCACGGGAATAACTCTAAAAGAAAATGTTACAACACTATTATTTTTGTCAACGAAGAAAGTAATGTATGAATTGTAAGTGATTATAGTCCCGAAATTAGGATACATATGCTAGTTATATAGTACATTAGACGTACATTTTTAGAGTTAAACTGCTGAAGGGGGTGGTGTGGGGGGTGTAGAGGGTAACGTTGAATACGGTATAGTGTGGACTGGGTAGAGGGGATGTCTAAAATCTGAAATGTGTGTGGACGTCAAATGTGGATGACCACATCCCCATTAAACCCATCAGACAAGCCACATTTTATCGAATTAAACTACAGAGACAAAACATTAGACATTATCATATCTATTTCAGGCAGAACACAAGCTTGCCAACACTAGCATATCTTCCACATATCGTTGGACTAACCCATGAAACAAAAGTCATAAACATTTTTTACTCTTTTGCTTAAATAATGTTCGGTGAATGATTAGTTTAGTGATACAGTGTAGCGATAATAGTGAATGATTAGTTTTGAGATATAGTGTAGCGATAATAGTGAAAGGAGAAAATAAATCAAATTGATGAAGGAGTTAAGCATTAAGAGTGTGTAAAGGAACCAAGTCAAGTTCCGCCGTCTATCTCCTTGACCATACACAGGGCCTACACACCAACCAGCATCTTCTGTGAGCTCAAGCAAGCGGATTTTCAATGTAAATACACTTTATAAACACTTTATAAAATGGTACCGGCTCATCACTTAGTTTTAAAAAAAAGGTTACGTGTCCAAATAGAGCTCTCCACTGACGTCAAGTTTGTAATACAATTATCATCACAAAAATACCAACATTTCAACCTCATTTCAAGCATAATATTATCATGTTTTGTTAAATTAACACAATGACATAGTGTATAATATTTGCAAAAAAAAAAAAACACACATATATGTTAAAAAGATGCATATTTGTTTAATTCACACAAGACACACTTCTAATAACTTCCTAGTGTTTTTTTGTAATATGTAAATAATTATTTTCTTTAGTGTATATATGGATTCAGCTTTGAAAAAAAAAAAATTCCCAACAATTAAACTTACTTTTTAGAATTGTTTACCATGGTATGACTAACCTGATTGAACAAGTCACTTATGTTCAGTTAAACAAATCAATCATTTGCCTAAGTAAGATGATTTAACAATATATATATATATATATATATATATATATATATATATATATATATATATATATATATATATATATATATATATTGCAACATAATAATTAAGTATATATTATATAAAATATGTAATTAATAATAATGTTAAACAATATAAGATTTCTAAAAAGCGAATATCAATCATACTGTGGGCTGAAAACAATAAAGGGAGATAACGTATCTTTATATACCCAACAAATATTGATATGAAGTGAGATTAAAATGTTGCTTACTTTATTTATGGAAAAAAACAAATTTCTAAGTTTGTTAATTCAGTTTATGCAATATTGTTGAGAGTTGCTCTCTTTCTTATCCAAAATAATTATATTATTGTTTTACTTAAAATAAGTACAACCTTTACTATTTTGTACAAACAAATTCGTAAAAATTCAAACACTTACTATAAACCATAGTGGATATCCCTCTCAAATTCGTTTCTTATTAAAACGCTTTTTTATACATTTTGTTTAAATCCCAAGCCAAACTACCAAAGGCAAACATTGATAGAGACATAAGACCCAGTACCATTTATCAGAATCTGCTACGTGCACTTGCTTACCTGGACTGTAGGCTCATGCCGTTTAGAACAAGGTTTAGTAGCATTAATAATTAGCACAAACACTTAAAATAATTAGAAATACAAAATTATTAGCAAAGCAGTATTTAAAATGCCACTAAAATCAGTCCATGTACATTTTTAACCATTATGTATAAAAAATATGGCGACAAAAATATATAATCTAAATTGTATATGCATTTTTTAAATTTATATGTTAAATTATCAAGTTTAATTATTAAGTTGTTTAAATCCGCGTGTGGGCATCCACATTGCATCGAGCCCCCCCCCCCCCTACCCCCAGTCCATACGCGTCCACAAACGTCGTGTGGATGTCATAAATGGATTAACCCTAAACAGTCCACACTACATGACTTAATTTATAAATTAAAAGTCAATTAAAACAGTTCATCAGTAATCGCTACATACATGGCTAAAAATGAAAGAATAACAATAAAATAAAATGTGATATAGGACAGGGACAGGCACCCTTTTTTAACTGTACGAAACAGTCATGGTTTTACTGTTTAATACAACGAAACAAGTTAGAGCAGAGTAATTAGAGCAAACAAAGTTGCACTAATTAGTAATATAGCAGTCTAAAAAGTAACACAGAAAAAATACAATTGTAATTAGTACTAATGAGTTTATATAAGTATTGCTTTTTATTTTTACAAATACAATCATCGCTATAATTATGACTCTAAGCGTTCAAACGTTGTTACATTATATTTTTGGCACAAGTATTTTTTTGTTTTAAAATAACGACATAAAACATATCACAAACACTCTTTTGTCACGGGGTTTATGTTACGTTGTCGTTGTATTGTGAAACTCATGTTTCATTCTATTAATACATGATGGTATGTATCCACACATTGAGATCAGTTTGTTGTTATAAACGAAACGCAATCGATCAATCTGCTTTGTAGCTTAATTGTTATGAGCGGGATTAAACATTTTATTTTATTTTTTTCAATTCAGCTTTTGCAAATGTTATGAAGATTTTAATAGATCGCTCTTATCTGGGTACATAAAAAAAAAACATTTTTTTTTTCATGTTAATTAAAGGAAAGAAATCGTTTAATACACAAAAGTTCAAAAGGCCGCGTGTGGATACACACAACAGAATAACAATTTGTGGTTTTGAAAAGCTATTCACCATAGACATATCATTATTTATGTTTTAATAAATAGTAATAACTGCAAAAAAAAAAAAAAAAAAAAAAAAAAAAAAAAAAAAAAAAAAAAAAAAAAAAAAAAAACCTACTAAGATGCTATTTTAATAGTAAGCCGGATGATTACTTGGAATTAGTTTACATCATATTAATAGCATGGTTTTTAATATGCGCATGCACATGATACTTATTAATACCGCTTTATAAGAAGACAGCATGCATTATTTATGGCCATGTATTCCGTTATTTTCCATTTGCTACGTCTTTTCATTTCTGTGAGCGAATAGTCTGATCCTCGTGGTCCAAATGTATTTGTCAAATATGGCAGTAAAACATATCGACTGCTATTCCTCCCATAGTTTGGCCTAATATTCAAGACATTATTATGAAATAGATATTCTTTGGCAACCCAAGCTTCAGTCGAACGAAAATATGCACCAATTCAAGAACCGAAAGAAAAGGATTAAAGTAGCTGAACAATCGCATGTTACACAGGGTACAATATCCATTTAATGATTTAGAAAGTACCAAAAAAATGCATAATAATAGTCAAGACAAAAACCAAGCCCTACTAATGTTGACATTAATTATTTAAAAATCATAAGGAGCATTAAATGGAGCTTAGCCAAGATGTCAAAGCAACGCTTTAAAACAGATGTTTGTAGATGTCTGCAAAAGATATATTGAATAAAGTTACTGGTTTCTATTTAAGCTTTACTCACTCTTTACTTTTTATGCTTTACTGTGTGGATCTTTACTGTGTGGATCTTTACTGTGTGGATCTTTACTGTGTGGATCTTTACTGTGTGGATCTTTAATGTGTGGATCTTTACTGTGTTGATCTTTACTGTGTGGATCTTTACTGTGTGGATCTTTACTGTGTAGATCTTTACTGTGTGGATCTTTACTGTGTAGATCTTTAACGTGCAAAAGTAAGGTCTGGTATCTATAATATATTATAATGTGTAGGCTCTACATTTTGTTATAATACGACCCAGAGTTCGTGTTTTAGATGTTCAGTCTATTTAAAAGTTTTCTGGTAAGTGCATTGTGGGTTGTCTCCATTATTTATTTTAATTGAAAACCTAAATTGGAAGTGATTAACATGACATATTTGATGTTCAAAATCTATTTTTCAACAGTGTATTGTTTCGTTTTTATTATGAAATTAATAAAAGTAAATTGTAAAATATATTGCAGTAAAATGTATAGAGTAATGATTTGGGTCGATTACTGTTTGATTTGGCTAAGTCGCATTGTGTGTATTCTTGTTTGGAAGACAAACATGTTTCTTCATCCAAGTAATTTATTTTTGTACTAGCTTGCTGTTTGTAATATTGTGTTCTCTGTTTTGATGTGTTACTTGAACTGTCAATGTTGGGACTGTCAATGCAGTGGCTAACTATTTCCATTTAGCAATATTAAACACTTTTGTTTTCCTTTTTTATTTCATTTAAGTTAAGTATTTATAAAACATAATAGTTATAGTTAAGCTATTTTAAAACACATGCAATAAATACAATAAAAAATGAATGTGAGTGAAAGACAAACAAATAAGATTTGGATATCTATCTATCTATCTATCTATCTATCTATCTATCTATCTATCTATCTATCTATCTATCTATCTATCTATCTATCTATCTATCTATCTATCTATCTATCTATCTATCTATCTATCTATCTATCTATCTATCTATCTATCTATCTATCTATCTATCTATCTATCTATCTATCTATCTATCTATCTATCTATCTATATATATATATATATATATATATATATATATATATATATATATATATATCTGTTGACGTTTTGATTATGTCGTCAACACAAACGAGTACTTGGTATGGTATAATTATGTAGATAATGTAGATCCTATGTTGCACATCACAAACATTTAAATACACGAAATACATAGTTTTGCATACAATTTTTTATTAAAAAGAAATAATTTTCATTTCTTGAAATGTATATTATATATTGTAGATGAGTCTTATATTTCCTACAAAACATCAGAAAACAGTACATGAAACCTAATTGCCTTTGTAATCTTGGGCCGATTATTCAGTTTGAACTCATATATATATATATATATATATATATATATATATATATATATATATATATATATATATATATATATATATACATATATATATATATATATGTGTGTTTTAGTAATTAGTTTGTGTGACATTTAAATAAGTTTTGCCTACGGCGCTAAATAACCTGGCGCCGGCACTGCTCATGATGTGGTCTGTTAATTAAGCTCAGCTATCAAGATATGACTAGCAAATAGCTTTTTTTTGTTATACTGTTCTTGTCAGCATCATAATTGTGTACGAGATACGTTTATTGTATGCTACATCCTTGTTATTAGAATTTTACATTACATTTCGTCGTCGTCGTTACCAATTACTATTGATTGCTGTTGTATCGCAGTTCAGAACTTACACAGTTGTGTTTGAAGAAAAAATACTGAATTATTTTTTTTTTTTTTTTTTTTTTTTTTTTTTTTTGTGTTATATAATTTGTTGTGTTTATTCAAAGCTGGAAATTTGTAAGCATAAAATGCACAATGAACACGATTTTAAAAACAATAAGACCAATACTTTAAAATCTGGCGTCGCTCAGTGAACATATCAAGTTTGCGAATAGTATATACATTAGATTTCTCCAGGGGTTAAGTCCAATTATATATAACATCTGACATTCTGCACGAGTGAGCAAGACTCAAATCTTCCGAGAATTTAAAAATAATTTAAGCTGGTCTGGATGATAAATGATACATGACTTGGTAACTATACTCAAAAAAAAAGTAAAAAATAAAAATGATGACATTGCAACTTGGATGAAATTAAATATATTTTTGTAATGGATATGTGAAGTGACACATGAACGCTATAAACTGGATGGATTCCTACGTCGTGTAATCCTTCATTTAATTATTCTTTCGGTTTTCGTATTCGAGTTGTGTCTTTGATAAATCTAATTTCCAAAGAACATATAATGTAAAAACATTTTAATATTTTCTAATTAAATTGCACTTGTAATTTCATAACTGACATTGCATGTCTTATATATTTATGTGATAAATTATTTTGCACACAATTAGTAAGTGAATCTATAGTTTTTTCCCTTAGCTCTTGTATAAGTTTACATGGGAAGTAACTAAAACAAACAAGACTGTAATTACAAGGATTTTTTTAACAATATACTTTAGATCAGCTAAGCTCAGCTCATGAAATCTAACCCACTTTGTTTCATAAACAACACCAACGGTCTGATCATTCAGTCTATTTAAGTAGAAGAATTTAGCAGATGACTGGTTCTGATATTGTTTATATTCAGGTCACACTAAGCTTAAGAAACCCCGTCCGAAAATTTAAGACCTGGAACATTTATTTTAAATTTTCCATATGTATTAATCTCGGGGGCAGCATTTTCTTAGAGCAGATGGATTGCAGTGATTATGTTCTTAAATGAAAAAATCAAATAATTATGGTTAAATACTTTTGTAAATTAATAAAATATATAAATTCAACATGTGTATGTGAATTCTAGTATGTAAGTAAAAATATATGTCTTACAAATCAAAAATACAATTAAAGAAATGGATGTAAGCGACATCTAGGAATAATTTATTTTACATTATGAACAGCGAGGGAATCCGTGGGTGATGACTAATGATAAGGGAATGTAATATATTACGGAAATAAATTAGGAAATATAGAAATGTATAACTGTAGGGGTCATGGGGACTGAGCGATTAAATTTTAGAGAAAGTTGAGATGAGAATACAAGGGCAGTAATGCGTGTTCTTAATGGTTCGTTATGTGCTTTGTAAGATGTGTGTTACTTTTGTTGGATGTGAGTTAGGGGAGGGGAGACAAACATGAAGAGGTCCGTGAGATTCACTGAGTTGTTGATTTCTTTTTCCACTTGTATCGATGTGTTGAGTGTAGACATTACTTGTTTATGTCAGAATTTGAAGGGAATTATGTAAGGGAATATTTAGGCCGACATAAATTAATGAATACATAGGAGAGAAGAATAAAATTCGATACAAAGCGAGGAGTGGAGATTCGAATAATTGTAATTAACTTTTTTTATTGATAGCCAGTCTTTAAATGTGTATATAATATTAATAACACAATAATTGTATATGTAAACTAAGTTAAAAGATAATACTAACAAAGTAAAATAAAAGCTGTTTTTTATTTTAAAAATATTATATATATATATATATATATATATATATATATATATATATATATATATATATATATAATTTTTTGGCCCCTGGCATGTTATTAAAACGTTTTTCTTAACTCAGCTTCGCGTTTGTTTGTTTGTTTGGATGTTTGTTGTTAAAATTGACATCGAAAATTAGCCCACTTCTGATTGCTCTAGAGACCTGAAATTTGGCATGCATGCTACTTTCGCCTAACAATTTCAGATGCAATCATAAAAACTAGCAATTAGTGACCGTAATTAGCTTAATTTAATTACGCCCCAAGGACCATAAAATTGAGGACATGATTTCTAAAGATACCGACAAGACTGGAGGCCTATAGACACAGTTACTTCGGCCCCAATCGATGTGAGCGCGCTGGCCGTGAACGTATAGTGGTTAGTACTTCGCGTTGTGGCCGCGACAACCCAGGTTCGAATCCTGGTCGCTCAAGATTTTTAGTCCGTGTAATTATAAACACTTTTTTAAAAACCACGTTTTTCATGTGTAGCAACGGACTAAAAAGGAGAAAATAAAATACTTAAAAAAAACTTTTTAAAAAACCACGTTTTTTATGTGTAGCAACGGACTAAAAAGGAGAACGGACACGGTAACACATTGTTAACGGTGACACGGTTGGTACGCTGGGCATGCTAAAATACACATAAACACGTTTTTCCTTAACTCAGCTTCGCGTTTATTTGTTTGTTTATGGGAGATTTGATCACGTGATTCGTGAGTAGATCTCCAGGCCAGCAACGTAAATTACACCCTTTCTCTGTTTAAAGCGTATCGGTCGCTCAAGATTTTTTTAGTCCGTGTATTTAAAAACACTTAGTCAAGTCATACTTAATCAAGTGATTAGATAAAGTAGAAAATAAACTATATAAAAAACTTTTTAAAAACCACGTTTTTCATGTGTAGCAACGGACTAAAAAGGAGAAAATAAAATACTTAAAAAAACTTTTTAAAAAACCACGTTTTTCTTGTGGACTAAAAAGTAGAAAATAACTATTTACATACATTTGATGACAAAAAACGTGGGTCGGGCAGATGGGTCGGGAAATTTGATGGTGAACGTACCCACGTTTTTTGTCATCAAATGTATGTAAATAGTTATTTTCTACTTTTTAGTCCACAAGAAAAACGTGGTTTTTTAAAAAGTTTTTTTAAGTATTTTATTTTCTGCCTCAGTTTGCCTTGCCATGTCCGCTTTAGCATTACAGTTTTCATCGTCGGCTTGTGAGGACTGATACAGACTTAAAACATCAATACCTTTATTTGAAATGCAGTTTACTTGCATTCATTTAAGCAGGTTTACTTAAATATAGATCTAATAGAAAACGTAGATGTCTATAACAAAAATGTGTAGCACGGAGAGAGTGTGTATGTGAGTGGCCTCCCCTTGAAAGTGGTGTGCTAGTATGAAAACAAGTGTGTGAACGAAGCAGTGTGTGAAGCTATGTGGTGTGGCGTCAACGGTGTACCTACTTGTCCGTCTTCTTATTGTCATGTTTCTTGTTGTTGGTGAAAATAATCAGTAAACTCTTTACGAATTTTGTTTCTTTACAATTGTTACACTTGTCTCAAACGAGCTAAAAATACATACGAAGACGATTGTAACACTATCATTTCACCTGAACTACTCTCTGAATGCTAGAAACTGTTAGTTGACTGAACTGGTTTTCTTTACTGTAGAAAAAAATGTAAGCTCATGAACCTTGTGTGCAAGTTTTTTTACTCACTGGCCTCTTGATGTGTATATACTTGCTTCTTCTATCTTGGTGTCTATAATTTTATGATTAGATTTTTTTTTAAACCTATATGCATTCAGACACATTGATTACATTCACCCAACAATTAGTCTTTTAATGAAAGTAATAATTTCTGCTTGGACAGTATTTAAGTACTAATTATTACATTCTCAAAATACCCCGTACATTGGTGCTAAAATGACTTGTGCCACACCATTAGCATTAACTTAAAATATAGGACTAAATAGTTTTACTCAATAAAAGCATAACCATTAAAATACTTAAGTTTATCAGGCCAAAGCTAAAAAATATGATCATAAATGTCATCTGGCAATATACATAATCATGTTACATTTAGTATGTTGTTTTTGGACTTGCTTATATGGTAAGGTTGTGACTTAAATTTTAAAATCTATTTGAAATAACACAAAAAAAAGAACATTAAATTCCAACCTAAAAGAACACAAACAAACTTTAACAAACATGTATAGAAACAAAAGACCAGTGAAGTGGAAACAATATAAAAACCAGTCATCAGAATCTACTACGTGTAGGCCTATATGCTTACATGGACTGGAGGCTCAGGCCGTTGATGTTGTTTATGAAACAAAGAGGGACAGACCTTATGACCTAAATAAGTAAAGTCCAATGATATTGGACAATTCGGTGAAATAGAACCCACAGTACACACCATTCCTCTAATCAACCACCAAGAAGTGAAGACAGTTGGTGATTTAGCCATTGTAGAGAAAGGACATGCATATTTCTTAGTGTAGACCTAGTATTAGTGATTGCTAATAAAAGTTCAAGTTGTATTTCGATGATCGGACTTGTTGGTATTATTAGTGTCGTCGGAAATAAGAGTGTTCCCGTCCGCATCACATGTTTATAGTTGGAATGTTAGTAATAGAAGTAGTCATCATATATAACGCATACATCCCTAACCCCACCACACCCAAGTTTAACGCTTTTTAAAAAACTTAAAAAGAATCTAGCGGTAGAGAGCTGGATTGTCAACCCGTAGGTCTCGAGTTCGAATCCGTGTTCAAGTCAGTAGACCGTCCCTGAATCCACCCAACTCTGATGGGTTCCTAACATACGTTAAGGAAAGTAAAGGCGGCTGGGCATATTGCTGACCTCACTATGATGTGTGTATCTAGATTTATGTAATTGTTATGTAGAATTACCATGTTATTATGATGTAAACATACATTGTTCAAAAATAAAATTATTTACATTATTTTAGTTTGAGTTACTTCCCATTAGATTTTCAAAATGAATATAAGGGAAAAAACTTTAAAAATTGATTTAATATTATTTGGAAATATTTTTTTTTTATAAAATTCAATGTTACATTAAATGTTTGCTATGACAGTAACAATTAATGTTAAATTACATATATAAAAACTTTGTCAAAAGTAAATGTTTTATGGATATAAGATTTAACAAGAGTCACACCTTGACTGAGAAAACTGCTAGCGTAATTAAATCATATAGTACAAGACACATGAACACTTCGGTTTTCCTGTATTCAATTTCAATGTCTGATATTTCTTATTTTTGTATTCACGTTAACAAATTGTACATACTTAATTGTGACAACAGCAGCAAACAGCATTCAGTAGACAAGCTAGCAAGACAAACTAACTCCGTGAATTACATGTCTAAGCCTATGAAATGTGTTTGTTTACTACGGTAGTTCCTAACAAAGGGGTCGGCAACCTGCGGCTCGCGAGCCGCATGCGGCTCCTTTGATATCAAGATGCGGCTCTCCAGTTCTATTCACTCATCTTAATAATTATATTATTTTATTTTCAAAACTCATTAAAATATTATAAAGAAAAACAACTTTAAGCAGGATAAAAACTCTCATCAGAGAAAAGTGAGAATAGGTGAGGTAGAAAATATACAGACAGCTGACAGCCGCTTGGTAGCCAGGTCCAGCCCCACATTCGTGCAGTGACCAGCCCCGTGGCAACAATTCCATACTTGCCACTGCCCAAGTGCCGACTTTTTCGAATACCAATAAACAGGAAATGTTATTTTATAATGAATGCATCTTTCTATCAGTCAGTAATCATTAATTTGACACAGCTTTTTAGTTATTAACTTTCTACGTTGGAGCCGGATACTAGACGAAGGGGTATCACTTTACCCTGCGTTCAGTGGGGTGGAATATAAGCCTGGTGAGAACCAAATGACAGAAGCGACCGATACACGGTGATCAAACAGATATCCATTTAGTCGAAGTTTGTCGTGTTGAGGGCTGTCCGGCTAGAGAGCCTGAGCCGGTGGTGTCCGTAGAGAAAAACATTGTTATTCGCTTGTAAAGTGGATTGGGGTAATCCTATAGTTATAATATTTGATTAAAATGTTCTCGTACCACTAGCTAAAAATACTTTAATACGTTTTGTGCGAAATATGTGTATGCTTTTTATTTATAAATATTCTTTCATATTTAAAGCTACTTTTTTTCAAATAAAAAATCAAATTTATATATCTAAGCCGAATCAAATGCCAAAATATTGAAATACATAATTATGTTAGTAACTCTTTAAAAACTGGAACTTTTGTAAATTGTAACTTTTGACTCTACCTGCTCAAAAGGTTGCCGACCCCTGTCCTAACAGCCTAGCAAAATGAAATACTACACATGGTGCCTTGGGCTACATTTTACAACGATCAACTTTGTAGCGATGACCACCGACATGAACTCATCCATTATCGTTTATTTAGAAAAGAGTGAGTTGGTATTAGCAATATACATTCTTTGTAAGATCTCAACCAGGTATTGTGCATTTAGAATAGAGTGTGTTCATGTAAAAAATATACATCTTCATATTATCTTGACAATACTTTAACAATGCGTTCTATGAAGTTATGTTTGTGTTTGATTAAGATGTTAGCGACTCAAAATAAATAGCCAAATAGCTAATATTCATTCATGATTGATACAGATTTCATAGATGCGTATAGTATTGAATACTTAATAATACTAATCTCATTTAGGAACCATTTTAGTAAGATTTATTTGATCTCTAAGTAACAATGTGTGCACTAATCTGTAGTTATACAATCCGTTAAATGTTGTTGTTGGTGAAAGGTTGCACACTAGACACAGTTCTATATTTAGTTAGTCAGCAGTTTGTGTTTCCTTCATAAAATGTACAACTTCCTTTAGCGTATGTTCTGCCAAACATAACCTTATCAGGACTGTCCGTTACGTGTATGTTACCGACATAGTTGACATATTCGTGAGGCCTGACGGGGTCTAACAACACACATAAGAAGAAAATAAAGACAGAATAAAAAAAAAAAATTAGCAGGAAAACAATGAAATAATTACAAAACCATTATACAAGGGAATTTTGCGAACGATATATTCATTCACAGTGTATAAAGTATTTGAGCTGACGTTCTCCATCTGATTGATAATAATTTTTAATACAAGAAAATAGATATCAAAAAGAATTATTCTGTACAGCAGGTGTGTTCCTCACGAGCCGATGCAGAAAAGTGTAATACTTAATTGAAAGAACTGACGCTGTAAACTACATGTCTGAGGCTAAAAACATGTCCCCATTACCTACATTCAATAGCATCTGCCCACACTTTTTTATAAAGTCGAGTGTAAGCCCTGGCCGTGACGGCTAGTTAAGGTAACACCTTCAAGACAGTTTATTCAAGTGGCTATTACAATAATAGCCGAGGCATGCACCAGTAGATACATTAGTGTACTCGACATGAAGTGAAAATACGGTTAGGGTCTAATAACAGTTCACTAACCTCTCTAAGTAAACTAACATGCGCTTCATTCTTTTCTTTTCGTTAGGCTACGTTATAAAACATATCATTTTTTTTCAAACAACATACATGAAAGTAACGGCATCAGTTCGCATCGTTTGTTAGCTTTATTAGCATGTCAGTGTTTATCAGTAGTTTATGAGCACTAATATAGATTCACAAGGGTATAACCTTTTTTCTGACATGTAAGTGGGCTTGTAAATAATTAAACCAAATGAGAATTTTAAACTCAACAGAAAATTCAAGTTAAACTTTACTAGAAAAATATCCAAGCAAGGGAAATGTAAAAAAAAAATAAATACATGTATACAAGAAGGGAGAAACTGAACTAAAGGAGACAACTCTGGCATCCTGCTTTATTTCAGATTTATTTGTTTATTTCCCTTTGAATTTGACTGCATTGAGCTTTCCAAAGAGGAAATGTGGTTGATAATACAATCACTACGTAATGTTAAATGAATCAAAGTAATTAACGCTTTGTAAATGACTGAAAATTCGAAGTGTAATTTATATTATACCTATGGTTCACCTAACATGTATTATGAATAAGCAAATTAATAACTTTATGTTAGAATTTTACCTCAAACATTTAGCTAGAACTAATAATGAGTTGCATTCATTGCCCAGCTTTAATTGGTACCAGGTGCAGAATATAGTTTTTAAATGCAAGTTTTTGGAACCTGATATTTGATTGCACGGGAATAAATAAAAGAAGATGTTACAAAGTTATTATTTTTGTCAAAGAAGAAAGTAATGTATGAATTGTAAATGTTTATAGTCCCGAAATTAGGATACATATGCTAGTTATATAGTACATTAGAGGTGCATTTTAGAGTCAAACTGCTGAAGGTGGTGATGTGGGGATGGGGAGGGTAAAGTTGAATACGGTATAGTGTAGACGGGGTAGAGACAATGTCTAAAATCCGAAATGTGTTTGGACGTCATATGTGGATGACCACATCCCCAGTAAACCCATCAGAAAAGCCACATATTATTGAATTAAACTACAGAGACAAAACATTAGACATTATCATATCTATTTCAGGCAGAAAACAAGCTTGCCAACACTAGCATATCTTCCACATATCGTTGGACTAACCCATGAAACAAAAGTCATAAACATTTTTTACTCTTTTGCTTAAATAATGTTCGATGAATGATAAGTTTAGGGATACAGTGTAGCGATAATGATGAATGAATCAAATTGATAAAAGAGTTAAGCATTAAGAGTGTGTAAAGGAACCAAGTCAAGTTCCACCGTCTATCTCCTTGACCCTACACAGGGCCTACATATCAACCAGCATCTTCTGTGAGCTCAAGTAAGCGGATTTTTTAATGTAAATACACTCTAACACACTTTATAAAATGGTACCAGCTCATCACTTAGTTTTAAAAAAAAAGGTTACGTGTCCAAATAGAGCCCTCCACTGACGTCAATTTTGTAATACAATTATCATCACAAAAATACCAACATTTCAACCTCATTTCAAGCGTGCTATTATCATGTTTTGTTAATACCATGACATAGTGTAAGGTGACATATTGATTACAAAAATTAATGAGGCATTTGCAAATTCCTGAGACCTGATGGCAGACTCCAACTGACAAATATCTCGTATGTCTGTCCAAAATTAAAGCCAACATATAATTTATACTTGAACTTTCGGCTTAATATATCGTATTGTCTTCTTCAAGCGATTTCTTAAGTCCGTTTTCTTTCAACTAATTCGATTTCCAACTAACTTTAACTCCAAGATTTGTGAAACTAGATGTAAACTCCTAACCTACGCCATCATTTAAGATATGTATTAAAAGACAGACTGACTATGGAACTGCAAAGATTACATCTGCCTCTTGTTATTCACTGAAACATCATAACAAAGCATGTAGAATGTGGCCTTGATCAGCTAGCGCTCGCCAGATATAACATGTATGCGAATGTAGTGTTCTTACTTTACACCACTTAAACTGACTGGGTCAATCACACATTGGAGCACACTTTAAAAAACAACAGATTGTTTGTCTGGAACTGTAGACTGTTGCTGAAATTGTTGTCACCGTTTGATTATTTTAAATCCATTTATGTATTGATAAATTGAGGAAATTGTTGAATAAGCTGCTACAATCATTCAGACCATAATTATAACTGAACGAGCTAAAAGATTGTAAGTGAACATTTTACAATACAGCACGTCTACAGACTGCGTAATAGCGCACCATTAAAGAGAATATACACGATGAATATGTCGATTGTTAGAGACACTTTAAAACATGAACTATTTGACGAAATAAATCGGCGCTCAACAGAATAGGTATTATAAGACACCCCCACCCCACAGCCAACCCCAAGTGTTTCGTGTTCCACCTCTAGATTTAATGTTAATGATATCTAGTATGTGTTGTTTATTTATAGTTCTTTTTCATATGTGCTTTGTTCTTTATAAAATCAACTTCAGTGATGCATGCATCTAGAGCCCCCTTATTTGTAATGTAGAATTATAATGGTTTTTTTTTTATAGACAGTATATTGTTAAAAATACAATTATTTTACTTCATGTTAGTTTTACTTACCTCCCACTTAAACTGTTGTTTTAATACCAAGAACAATAACCTAAAATATTAGATTCAATAGTAGGTGGACATTATTTGTCATAAAACAGTATTAGACATTCATTGCTTTAAAAAAAATTGATTACGTTTTTTAAAATGTATGCATGAAATGTGTCAAAATTGTATTTTCATTTAAAAATTAAATAACATATTGACAAAATTTATAATAAGAAAACTGAATGCGTATAAAAATATGAATTACAAGAATTCTGAACAATTCCTTTAGTAGTAGTCCTCATCTTAAAGTGTATGGATTACATATTTCTGTACTTATAATTTGTATCATTTTAATTCTCTGTAATCACAAATTTATTTCAGCTCTACTTAAAAACCCAAATTCCACCCAAGCCCCCCTCACCCACCACGCCGAGGGGAAAACAAATCCATTGAATCATCATTTAATTACACATTTGGACTTTCAGTTTTTTTTTTATTTTTTTTTAATTTATTTTTTTTATATTTAGACGTTTTGTATTTGATCTATGTTTAAGTAAACCATCTTAAATGAATGAAAGTAGTCTACAAGTAAGAAAGAAATATTACTATTGTAAATCTGTATCAGTCCTCAGAAGCCGATGATGAAAACTGAAATACGAAAGCGTACACACAACTTACGCTGTAATTTAAATGTCTGATGCAAAAAAAAAAAAAAAAAAAAAAAAATTCACTTTAAATAAAAATTCTAAATAATGGACTGAACAACAACATCAATATATATTTGATTACGACCAAATGTAATGTAACGTTGTAAAAACAAGCACGTAGCATACAATAAAACTATCGCTTAACAATGGTGGAGACAAAAATGAACGAACAACAAAAAGATTTGCTAAGCTAAGCTTAATCCAACAACCAAATAATGAGACACTTAAACAGTCCACACTACATCATTTATTTTAAAAAGTCAATTATCAATTCCCACACGGTAGCTAAATATATATGTATAAAATAATAAGTAAATACATACATACATTTTAAAAAATCTCTAAAATAATAAATGTGATGTATAATAGGTACGAGGAACTTTTTTGTAGCCATATTAAACAATCAATGTTTTAATGTGTAATTAATAAAGATCTAAAGAAGAGTAATGAAGACAAAACTATTACAATATAAAATATTAAACATTAAAATCAGTGTATACAAATACAGTGGAACTTTGACATATGAGTGCTCCGACATTCGAGATTATTCAAATATTTTATTGTTGGCTGTAGAGACATTTGAGATACGAGTAACTAAAGTAGTGGAATTAAAAATTCGAAGAAAAAAAAAACATCTCAAAAACATTGCAAATGTATTGTGCATCGAAACTATTTAATGACACTTGTACAACTCAATTGTAAAAAAAAAAACTTAGAAGAAGGATACAATAAACATTATCGTGCAGAAATATATGTATACATATGTACATTCTGAATTAAAAAGTAGAGATAGTGAGGAAAGCCTGGAGAAAAGTGAAACTGATGATAAGTGAAATCTTTTGTTGTACGGTAATTTTACAAATCCCCGAATCGCTGTTAATAGAATACTTTTCTTTTACTTGACCATAGATAACCATAATGAAAAAAAAAAACAAAAAAAAAAACAAAAAGTAACCATAATGTCAACATGTGGCTTCACAGTCGAAAATGGGGCACAGTAAACTGAGCAGTCAGAAGAAACATGGTAGCATACCCTATTATAGTCTAGTATTTATAGAGTTTTAATTTCTCCATTTAACTATTATATATACAATTTAATTTCATGTGTTTGAAACTACACAATAAATGATCATTATAATTCAAAATGTTTAAAATAATGCATTAAAAAGAAAACGGTGGGACAACTGCAATAGATATAGATGTTTAAAAATGAAGAATGTTTGAATTGATGTGTATCATTGTAATGAACATCTTTCCGTCTACTCATAAAATGTACTGAAAAATCCACTGAATCATCATTTAATTACCCATTTGCATTTTCATTTTTATTTTTAATTGTAAATAGACGTTTTGTATAAGATCTATGTGCAAGTAAACCGTCTTAAATGAATAAAAGTAGGCTACATATAAGAAAGAAATATTAATATATAATTGTATCAAAACACAAAAACTATTAAAAACACAAAAGCTACACATGTACAATCACGGGTCAATTGTTGTTTTTTTATTTATTTGACATGCTGCGCGCATTGACTAAATATTGATAGACATTGTCTCTTGGCTTATTACATCAGCAGCACTTTCAAAATTTAGTTCAACAGAAAGAAACGCAAATTGCACGAGGCGTCAGATAAAAAGTTGTACATATGTCATATTTTATATTTTTAATGCCATTTTTATAACATAAATATTACATAACTTTAAGGTAATTGTCGTTAATTATTTTTTTAATAAAGTGTCTACCGTTGACTTAGTTTAGTGTTATATTAAAACAATTGTAAGATACAACCTATAACGTGTATACAAGAGCTTTCATATCAGAACAAGATGCTCTTTATCAAACAGTGACAAACTTCCCACACATGTCTGAGTGTTGAAAAGATTATGTTTTAGTTTCTGAAGGTACGGGAGTTGGGGGGAGGGGGGGGGGTTAGGTCTGATTCTATCGACTACAGGTAACGGGGACTTGTTTATAGCCTGCTATTTACAGTGTCAGTTTGATGGATTTTATTTTTGCAATGGCTCGTGAGCACTTCATCTTTGTAATACAGACATTTCTTTCTTTCATGTATTTTCTTTTATTAAAAGGTATCGAAATTAATCACAAATACCAAAAGCTAACAAAATCACAGTTGAAATTGAGCTGTTAGCTAATGTTTGAAAATATATCAATCAAATAGATTAGTTTATGTGTATATGTGAGAGAAAAAATAATATTGAAAACCATTACGTAGATAAAGTACATAATAACAATAATACAAAATGACTTAACAAACAATACAATGAAACAAAATAATAATAATCTTTGTTTGTAACTATTTAGTAATTGAAATGTTTCTAAATATAAATAATTTTAAAGATTAAATTTGAGTTATTTCAATTTATGTCATTATAATGTGTATATGGGAAGTAACTCATATGCTTATTTACTTAATATATCATTCGCACAATATTTTTTTTTTAAATGAAACTTAAATGTTTCTTTATTTAATTTAATGTTTTTGTATTTATTTCGTTGTTTTCCTCGTAAATAAATGTTATTCTGTGTTTAGTTTCTTCTTATGTGTGTTGTCCAGCCCACGTCAGGCCTCACGCTTGTGTCAACTATGTTAGTAAAATACACTAAACAGAAATCACTGATAAGGTTTGGCTTGGCAGAACATGCGCTAAAGGTAGTTGAGCTTTTTATAGATGAGCAATGTTATTAGCAACCAAAACTACAGACCAGCTAAGTAGATAACTGTTTATAGTATGCAACCTGTCACCAACTCGATTTGTTGGATTTGTTGGATTGTATAGCTACGGAACAGTACACACATCGTTTGTTACTTTGAAATCGAATACATTTATAAGAAATTGTGGCTAAAGGAATTTTATTTATTTTATTCAATAGTTCACAAATTAGAATGTATCTATGAACATTGTTAAAATAACAAATAATCAAAAGATGTGGGATAGTTTATTTTAAGTCACTAAATTCTTAGTGAACACTAATCACATGTTTTAATAGAGAGGCAACGTTAGAGAATTTACACGATAATACTTCTACAGATGAATATTGCTAATACCAATATATTGATCTAACTATTGAAATTGTGTATTGATTATAAACGTATTTTCGGTTCCTTTTTTTTCATCAAAAGATGGCCGCCGCAATTATAATATCACCGTAAATGTAATTTTATAGTCTAGCTAATTTTGTTGAGTGAAACAGTTTTCGGTGAATGAATTCAATTGTCTAAATGCATATTTTTTGTAATGTTTCTTGTATTTTATGCTATGTCTGTGGCTACTGTAAATCTAACATAAGCAAGGCATATGGACACAAGGTAAAGGCCATTTTAACTCTTTGAAAAAAAGTCACATTAAAATTGGAATTTTAATATTTATTTTATTTACTTTTAATAATTTAAAATAGAAAACAATCCACTTCTTCGAGCAAGGCATAGTCCGGGTTTTCCTTTCCTTGCATTTTCGATTCGGGATGGGGACTTTAACAGGAAGTACATCGCAATGCAGCTCCGCGGTTTTTAGGTATAGCTTGCGACACGGACGCCAGGACCCCTCACCGTGACACCACGCCCACGTGTCTGGGACGTGGTCAGACAAGGAAATTTCACAGGGCGAGTAGTAAGATGTACTGGAGGGAAAGAAAGCCTAGGCCCACCACGGTTAGGAATGCGCCAGTTAGTTGGAGTTCGTTACGTCGAGGCCTGCGTGGCTTATGGGAGGTAGACTCCTGAGTCTGTATATGCGTGTCACGAAAGAATAGGAAGTGCATAGAAATAGGGAGTAAATTAATATTCTAATTGAAAAGCGAGTGCTTATTGTTTATATTTATTTTTATATCGTTCATTAAAGAGTCTTGCAGAAATATATATTTTTGTGAGTTTTGAAATTAATATTAATATATTTAATATTTGTGCGTGGGACTCGCGAGCCGCAAATTGCCGACCCCTGGGCTATTTAAACTAAACCAACGTCTACACAAATTTTATAATTTCTTCCCATCTCTTCTGTAACAGTATGTAAGGGAAACAACTTATAATTTGGTAACCCATAAATATTAAAGGCAAAGAAATTCAATTTTTCCATAGTTATAAAAACAGGGTTGGTATGTTTATTATAAAATAATAGAAAACATATGGTCCTTTCTAACAACTAATTGCAAAAGTCGTTATAAAGTAGCATTACTTATTTTACCGTAAACATGTATTATAAATAAAACTAACAACTATATTAATTAAAAATTTAAAGACAACCTAATACTTTACATAATTTTGGAAATAAAATAGCACCTTCGACAAGCTGAAATTTAAACGCTCATGTACAATCAAAACGGCTCGTGTGAGGACCAACACGGTGTAAAAGGCTGCCAGAGTGTTTATTGACAAATATTACACCAGGCCAGGGGTCGGCAACCTGCGGCTCGCGAGCCGCATGCGGCTCTTTTGATATCAAGATGCGGCTCTCCAGCTCCTTGAACAAATACTAATAATCTCAATAAAAAAATTAAAAATTTGAAATAAAAAATTGTTAGTGGCTCTTTAAAACCAGGGAAATTTTGAAAATTGTAACTTTTGGCTCTTCCGCTTCAAAAGGTTGCCGACCCATGCACCAGGCTCATAGCTAACTTTCACACTAAGAGAGTATGCGAAGAAATAGCCATTGTACCTAGCAACAAGCTCAGGAACAAGATTGCTGGGTTTGTTACACATTTGATCAAGAGAACTACAGTCTATATGGTAGTCTAACTATGGTCTATGGTCGTAGTCTTACTATGGTCTAAGGATACAAAACGTGTTCATCAATAGCGGCTGTGCCAGTCATCCCTAACACACAAAACAAATCACGACTACATCCTTCTAAGGTTAACGTTCAACTGTCCAAATTTATTCTCAGGGCCCAAGCTTCACCCTCGGGTTCTTTAACCCCTGCCTGACCCCGGCATTCCAGCGAGGGGGTGGATGGGTGCTCTAGCCTGCACATTAGTTAGGTGGGACGGGGATGCACTATGTCCCAGTTAAGGTGTGGGAAGGGAGGAGGGGGAGGGGGAAAATAACCAACTAGCACCAATACTGGACTCAGTTATAGCAGTCAGGTGCCTACATAGATGTAAAGCAGGGATACACAATACAGACCTCCAGAAACGGATCAGACTCCTAGAAATGAGATGTCTCATGTATGTACATGTGAATTTCGTACACGGATCATATAACAAAATATTTTATTAATGTAAGGTCCATCAATGTGATCAAAGATGTACTTGTCATTGGCAGGTCTCAACCTAAAACACTCAGCAAAGCACAATGTCGGGGACGGGAAGCGAGGGGTGGGGGTGTATAACAAAGGAAACATCAGACACCATCAGGGACTAGACTCACTGAGGCAACAGTGGGGTGGGGGTGTATAACAAAGGAAACATCAGACACTATCAGGGACTAGACTCACTGAGGGCAACAGTACACACAATAGATGGAGGAGGATAAAATAGCTGCTCTATATAAGAAAATCATCTAAATCATCTGAAAACGTTTAATGCACATATGTTCAATAGGCCGGTTGTTTAATACATACACAAGAATAAAATCCATGAGTTTAGCAAAGTCATTTAGCCATAGACATTACTTTAAAAATGACACATTTCAGAAGACATTATGTATATGAGAAAAGGTAACAACTCATCACATGTTTGATCAAAACTTGTTTCTTCCATGTCAAAAAAATGGAGCATTTCACTGATGTCAAGTTTGCAATTCAATTAACATCACGAAAAATATCGACATTTCAACGTAATTTCATTTGTACTATTATTATTATATCTTGTTTAGACCATGACATATTATATAATCGTCGGAAATTATAAAAAAAAACAATATTACAAAAATGCTAGCTTTCTCAAAAATATATTATTAATCATATTGTGGTTTGAAAACTAGCAAGGGAGACAACGAATATGTATATACCCACATAGTGTTGATATGTAGCGCAATTCAAATAATGTATAACTTTATATAAAAATGACAATTTTGTAAGTACTATAATTCAGTGTATGCAACACTCTTAAGAGCTGCTTTTTTATAATCAAATAAAATAAAATTATTGTTTAACTGATATTATACGCAACCTT
>NW_026734260.1:0-27225 GCF_028476545.2 Physella acuta
CCGAATTAGTAGGCATGTCTAGCCAACCACATCACACGCGTCATCAATAGCTGCGCCATCACGACCACGTAATGGCTGCGTTCAAAAACCATTGCGCGCCTACTGAACGTGATATTCAGTAGGCGCGCAATGGTTTTTAGTCATGTAACTCTATTGTAGATAAAACATGTAAAGTACTGAAAAAAAATTCATAAAAAACGTTTTAATAACAAGCTTTTATGTAATGATGCACTAAAAAGTAGAAAATAAATTATAGACTACTATTTAAATAACTATAAAGAAAAGCGTGGGTGTCTTCCTTAACATTAGTAAAGGTATCCAATAGATACTAAAGTGACCCACGCTTTTCTTTATAGTTATTTAAATAGTAGTCTATAATTTATTTTCTACTTTTTAGTGCATCATTACATAAAAGCTTGTTATTAAAACGTTTTTTATGAATTTTTTTTTAAATAACTAAATGGCAATATTAAGAGTTATATAGCATTAACGAATGTTCTTTTTTAATGTAAACAAACTATGATTTAAAAAAAAAAAGACTCAATAAAGACGTGGGTTGGTTTTTTTTACATATTTTAAATACATACGAATAACCTGAGCTTTTTTCTGGCAACTGATTCTGGGGAGGCTGAAGAGTAGGGATTAATATAACCTTCCACCCCCCTCCCCCCCCCCCACCCCCGAGAAATTTAAATCTCGCACTACCCCCTACCCCTTTCCACAACTGAAATGTATTTAAATCGTGTCTAGGCTATATCCCGAATTACAATCCCTTGTAGTGTTACATAAATTAATTCGTGAAAGTTTAAGTGAGATCACTCACGGTTTTTTGCATTGCTTTAATATATCTGTAGTTGAGTCCCTTCATTGGCCGGCCCACTAAAATGAATGTTACTATTTTCCTTTCCCTGTCTTTGTTATTGATTTATAGAATTAAAAAAAAAAACAACAACTTTATAACGGACCGCAACAGGTGACACCATTTAGGGGGTGACACCAAGGGAAACAGCAATTTATACGTATAGAAAAAACGATAATTCCATTGAAATTAAATAAATGATTAATTATAGTTGAAACGTCATTTTAATTAAGAGCAAAATTGACAAATCCCAACAAGGAGGCGGGGGAGGTGGGTGACACAATCACGCGAACCTGCTAACGATATAGAAAACTAGACTACATCCAGCTGTATTTATAGCCCACTATAGATGAGCATGGTTAGTATTATCTGTGTACAGTTAAAAGCTATCATCGGGTGGAGGGGAGGGAGAGGGTGTGAAAACATCGCCGCACCGGGTGACACCCGACCTAGCGACGCCACTGCATTACCTGCTGCTTTTATGGTGTTCTAGCCATGTTGAACTGGTGTAAGGCTTGTACCTGGTTCTGCTCCACTGAACTCGAATGTTAGCTCTTGGATAATGTTTTTTTTTTGGTCACGTCGACATGCGTCCAACCATGACAAGATCACTTTACTTGTCCCACGATTGTTTCCCTTAAAGAGCTGTACGCAATCAACCCTACTTGTGATCGGTGTTGCTTTCAGATATTTTCTGGCACTTTTATTGAATTATTCCGGTGGGGGTGGGGGGGGAGGGGGGAAATAAATTCTTGACAGTGAGGTGGGGGGAAGTAGGCGGGCACTTGTTAAGTTATATATTTATTTTCGTTATCAATTAAATTACGTTTGTATTTCGTTGGTGGAGGGGAAGCGGGAGGTGAACTTTTTTTGTAGGGCGAAGGGAAAATCTCAAGTTGCGTATAAAGTGTATTGAAGAAATGTTCTTTTATCTGTAACATATAACGTCTCGGTTGTAAGGTGTAATGAAGCGGGATTGTTTAAAATCGATATTCTTCTTTTAAATTTTCAAATCTTTCGTTAGTTCAACCACCGTTACTAATCTGGTTTGACAATTGACTATCATGACGGAATTAATATGAGATGCTTGTGATATTTGAAGAAACAAGTATTTTACAACATGTGTAAGAATAAACCGGGAGTGATCTCCCCTAAACTTTCTCGAATATTCTTATATAAAATAACATGGGATGGAAGCTCGGGCTATAGACATGATTTTTAATCCATTTTAAATACTTAAAGTTTTAAAAATAGAATAAAATCTCGTAGACAAATTAATTGCACACCAAGTGAACGCGAAATAAAAAAGCGCATAATAGTGCGCAATATTATTAGTACTTTTAAAATTTACATGCGTTTTTTGAGAAATCGGAAATAGCGTAAATAAGTACTTCCGGTCAACAGAAATTACTCAAAATTTGACAGAAGGTAGAGAATAAGCTCTTTTACTTACATATCAAATTTCATTTATCTATCTGAAATAGTACTCAAGTTATAGGCTTTTGAAAAATTCAAAGTAGAAAAAGTACCACTTCCGGTTATTGGAATTCGCTCAAAACTTGATACGGATCTACGATTTTGATAAAATACTTATATATGAAATTTCATCAACCTAGCTGTAACGGTACTCAAGTTATCGTGTTTACACACGGACACACAGACAGACACACACACACACACACACACACACAGACATACGGACAAGATTGCAAAATTATGTTTTTCCGTATCAGTGAGGTGTAAAACGTCGAGATTTGTAAAAATCTCGATTTTTTTTTTGCACGATTACAATACTTTCTCTATACTACGTATATACGAGAAAGTAAAAAAACATGTTAGCAAATAGTACAGTTTAATAAGCTAAAGATTGAAAATTAAATTTATTAGTGTATATGTTTATTTTTTTTATTCATATTCGACATAACGCAATAACGTAATGATGATATGTAGAACATCAACTATAAATATCAATAATAGTGATGCAAATGCATAAAACAAGTCTGCAATGTGAACTTTGTTTATGAATAGTGAACGTGCATGTTAAATTGTCATTTAAATATCTTAAATAACATTCTCTTTTGTACAAAAACATGGAGTCATTTACAACCCTCATGTTTGTGGTTGTATTAAAGGCAAAGAGGGTTCTACATTTTCATTCTGTTCTGCACTATTTAACTTCTCCTCAGAGCCTACATGCTGTCATTTCCCACCTACATAAAATAATCTCTTGTTTAGACCGCAGTCAACATCCTATGAACGGTCTAGATGTCGGGTCGAGTTACATGCATCGTAAATCTTTCTGTAAGAGTTCTGTCATGTGGAATTTTTTTCTTCTATGATAAGGCATTCATCCTACATCTAAGGTCTGTATGAATGTCTAAAAATATAAATATTATCTCTGCATGTGTTTCTTTTTAACATACTTTATTAGCATAAACTATAGAAAGACGTAGATTATATTAAATCATCCAGCCATAAATTTATGTTCCAATGAATAGAGGCTTGTATCGGTGTTTTTAGATTCATGGGTACTCGAGGTGAAAAATTTTTCAAATGCACTTGTGTTTTACATGTAAGATTGAGATTGGCATGTGTATAGTATGCCTGGGTGTGTTGGAGTGAAGTGGATCGTATCATAATAAATAACGCTATATCATGATTGTATGCATTATTGTGTAATCTTGAAAGACGGGGTGGTGTTTGGACGTAAACTCAATTAACAAGACTTAAAACATTTTTCACTTTGTGATAGACGGAAAAAAGGGTTTCATTCATTTTTAAAATGTTTATCAGTTCTTTTACATAGCGCGATTGACAAGAAAAATTCCAAATAGTTGTTGTTACACGAAAAACGTTTGACTACTTATGGTCATTAGAATCACCATTTATAGCTCATCGGTCATGCAGACTAGACCAGGGTTAATAATAAGCATTTCTTTCTGTTTCCGGCCACTAGATGCCGAGGTTTCCGCCAGGCTGTTTTAACTTCCTGTCACCAATCCATCACACCACAAAGTTTGGACACGAGGACAATTTGGGCAGTTGACCTAGAACATCGAGTCCAGGACCTGAACTCGTGACTTTGGGTGAACGAGCGCGGTCTACAGGTCTACCGCTAGACCACGTCGTCCCTTAATTTACTTACACCTAAACTCTCAACCCAAAAATGAAACACAAATACTTACATACAGTGGCGTAGCGGGGGGGGGGGGGGTGCGGACCGCACCGGGTGACACCATTTAGGGGGTGATACCAATGCAAAGGAGGGGTGCGGACCGCACCGGGTGACACCATTTAGGGGGTGATACCAATGCAAAAAATAGCAAAATATATAGAGAAAAATGATAATTCCACTTAATTAAGTGAACCGTTCGAGTGTTAAAAAGTCTTTTAAGAGCATATTTGACAAATCCCGACAAGAGTGGAAAGGGGGGGGGGGGGGGGGGGAGTGTGATTCGAAAGTTTGAGGGTGGGTGTGAATCAAACGTTTGAAGGGGGGGGGGGTGCAAATCGAAAATTGAAAGTTTGTCCCCGGGAAGGGTCGCTACGCCTCTGGGGCGTGACTTCATTAAGTGCCGCACCGGGTGTCACCCGACCTCGCTATTATGTATATATAATTTAACAAATAACCAGTCTTTCTTTCATGCATCTCCTCGACGTGGGCACCGCCACCCCTACTCCCTCCAGAAAGACGTCAACAACCCATATTCCCCTCCTCGGACTAAATACAATATATATATAAAATATATGCTGTTACCGGTGTCCGCCTGCCCCTGAAATTTAGAAATTTAGCCCCCCCCCCCCCCCCCTCCCTGAAAAAAAAATGCAAGTCCCCCTCCTCCATAGAAAAACACAATTAAGACGTCTCAAAGCCTTAAAATTAGAATTGTGCTATCCTAGTTACTGCGATTCTGGTTCATCTTCTACTACCTACCTTTAAAACAAACGTATTTTTTAAAATCTTAGCTTTAGTGTTTTCTATATCAACATCGTCAGATAAAAAATGACACGGTTTTAAAATTATATACGAACACCATATTAAAACATAACTGAATATCTTAGAGTATCAAGTAACAGCTGTCAGACATTTCTATAGCACTGTCCGGGGTACCTAGTCAATTGAGTTTGCGACAAACTATTTTTTTTTATTTAAGGTCTAGTAAATATAATCGTTGCACGGATTTTAGAGACGTATGAATTCGTCATTATGTCGTAGATTCATATCAGGACAGCGTTAGGTATGTCTTTATGTGGGTAGAGTCGGATCTAGAGTTGTGCATGGGTTTTGCTAGGCTCTGTCGGGAATTTTAAAAGTAGGAGCTGATTTTTATAATTTCCTCATAATAACAGGTATGTTAAAACATAGTTTCTTGCTTGATTTATTTAATTTTGTTTCGTAGTTTTGTTTAAATAATGTTGGTAAAACAGATAATCATACTTAAAATATTGTAAGATACAAATAATGATAGCTTTCACATTTTGTATAACAAAGTTTGTATGTATTTCCCTTGGAGCAAAATTCGACTTACACGACAGTGGATTTCAATTATGTGATCCAAATATGTAATTGTAGTGATAAAAAGTAATACATTTCTGTTAAACAAACTTTGACAGTAGCGACGACAATATAGTTTCCTCTTCGACTGCTTTGAAACGTATGCAGCTTTCGTGCTTTGTTTAGTTAGCTAAATTGGTTGTAAATATTTGACCGTGGTGACAAATTTTATTTCGATGACATATAAATAGGGGATAAACCACTGGCAAACTTTCTACAAATTATGTTGCAATGCAGTCGACATTAAAATAAAAGTGCTTTTTCTCTAATATCGAGTATGATGTTTTATGTATCTTATAACTTACGTGTCCAGTTGTTGTTTGCAGGTTGTTGTTTTTACATAATATTATGCTTAGGTATATATTTCCGATTGATATTAGAAAACTAATATACCCTTTTATTAAATGAGTGGCTGGAGAGGCAGTGGCGTAGCTAGGGGAAGCCGGGTGGGGCGGCAGCTCCTGGGCGCCGATTCTAAGGGGTGCGCCAAAAGGGGTGAAAAAATGTAATAGCTCATTTTGATATGAAATATTGAATTATAAACAAATTAGGCACCAAAGCAAAAACTAGTGACTGGTAAAAGGCGCCACCAACCTTTTCAACTGTGGGGGGATGCGCTTTTTCACTAACATGAAAAAATATAATATAAATGACAGGGGGGCACACAATTGATAGTTTCCCCCTTGCGCTGGAATTGGTAGCTACGCTTCTGGGTAGAGGGGCGGTGAAAGAAAAAAGAAAAGGTCAGACACGCAGAGAGATTGTCAGAGAGGACGCTGAAAAGTAAAAAAAAAAGAAAGAACAATTCAATATATACAGGCATGCATGATGCATCCAGTATACATAATAAGAAAAATAAAGATAAAGGAAAAAAAACAAGCAGAAATGAGAATAAGGCAGATATACAATAAAAAAGTAGTAGAGAAAAGAAATAAAAAATGGAACAGAGACATGAAGAGAAAATTGAGAGAACAACTAAACAAAACATGAGAGAAAAGAAGAGCGAAAAGAGGACGAAGAGGCGACAATGAAAGGGAGAGAAACAAAGAATGGAAAAGGGAGAGAAACAGAAGAGACATAAAGAGAGAAAAATTGAAACAGAAAGAGATTCACAACTGGGGGGGAAGAGAAAGTGAAAGCAATACGAAAGACATTATAGATTAGAGAAATAGAAAAACAGAGATAAATGGTAAAGGAACCCTGTGGTAACACACGAATAGATGAAGTAGAAAAACGAAAAAGATGGAAGAGGGAGAGGTAACCGAAGACACATAAATAGAGACAAACGTTTACAGAAAGCTAGAGTTAAAGAGAAAGTAATTGAAAGAAACAGGAGAGGGAAATGCAGAGAGGAAGTCAGTAAGGGATATAAGAGTAAAATAAAGAGAAAGTTGAAAAGGGAAATATGAAGAATATGAGAGTTAAATTAAGATTATGAGTTGTGAGAAATAGTACATGAAATGGAGAAAAAAAAAGAAAAGAGATGAAAAAAAAGCCTAAAGCTAATAAAAGTAGACGGAAAATAGTAAGAAATTTATAGTAGAGATGCATCAGTAAAGATGCATTAGCATGTTATTTCAAGTAATTTTGGTGCTAGTACGCCTCTAGTTAGACATGTATCAAGCTGCTGATTGCTAGCCATAGCTACATATCTGCAATAATAGTTTCTCTGCTTAGAACACCCTTGCTACATGTGTAACCTTTGTATAACATTGGTTCGCTTGACTGGCTATGTAGAACGCTAGAAATAGGCCCTGTTGCGTAAAGAAAAGTGCACAATACCTACCCACCTCACTTCAAAATAATAATTATGGAATGCATTGACTCGGGGAGGAAATGAACACTTCATTCAAACTACTCTTTTGAGCTTTTGAATTATGGCATGTTTTTTTTTAAATTATTATTATTCCATTCCTCTATCAATGCCATTGCGCAAAACGGAAGCTATCATAATTTATTTCATGAAGAACAAACTTGGAAAGCAGTTTTCTGTCGGAGTTCTAATGCTACAAAAGCAATAACCAGATTCTTCTATTCTAATCCGGATTTACGCGCGGATGGTTTTTTAAACGTTTTTCTGGATTTATTAGAGTTTCTGGTTAAGTGAATTGTTATCTAATATAATTCAATTCTCAAAATTAATTGTTAGATATTTCTAAATATATATATTTTTTTAAAGTTTTAGTCTTTAACACGCAACTTCGGGAATTAAATTTATCAAAGCTTCTTTTCAACTTTATTTGACACTACACGGAATAAGCTATGATTCGCTACTATTGTATCATTTCGAAAACATCTGTTAGCAGTATACCTATAACAACATTAAATAGCAGCGTTAATAAGAGGCACAAATTAAAAAACTCTATTTTTAAGAGAGTATTCGATGCGCACTTATATTTATTGAACTTTTTTGGGTAATTTTTTTTTATGATCGTACTATTTTTAGTTTTGTAATTATTTCTCATGTTTACTTTCTCGTGTATGGAGTATACGAATCATTTTAAAATATGGACTTCAGAATATTGATAAATCTCGTTTTTTTTACACCACTATCCTTAGGAAAAAACTTAGATTTACAATTTTATATATATGCCTGTCAGTTTAACTGTCTGTTTGTGTGTTTGTGACTTTAAGTGACCACGATAACTTTATTACCGTTTCAGTTATGTTGACGAAATGTAAAATAGATGTGTTATATAAAACTTGTAGCGTTTAAAATAGAAGTATTAAATCAAATTTTTAGTGTTTTTTTTTAACTTTTGAGCAATTTCTGCTAACCTTAGTGGTTTTTACTCTACTTCTGATTACTCAAAATCTGATATCTTGAGAACCGTTTAAGCTAGGAGGACGAACTTTCATATAAAAGCACTAAGTTGTCGTTGTACGCACAGGATGAAATTTTTCCGGTAAACGGAAGTGGTACTTTACTCTATTTCCTTGGAAACAAGATAATTTGAGTACTATGTTCGATAGGTAGGCGTAATTTCGAATATTAGTAAACACCTTATACTTAGACTACTTTCAATTTTTGAGTGACCTCCGATATCCGGAAGTAGTAGGTCTACTTTACTTTAGTTCTGTGTTCTAAAATAACGATAACTTGAGTGCCATTTCACATACAAAGACGAAATTTTATACATAGGCGTACGATTTTATTTACTAGTTTAAATCAAATTTTAAGCGATTTCCTGTTAACGAAGCACTATATTACGCTATTTTCAATTTATCAAAAATGTTCATTTCATACTATATATATTAGCTTATTTCTAATTATTTTTTCCTCTATTTCTTTTCTCAAATAAACGATCGGTTTTGAAAGAGAAACTTTTATATCTATGCAGCCTTCTCATCCTTATTATTATATACAAATATGAAAAAAATCTTCAGTGGCGAAAACAGCCACGCTTTATTGTGCTCAATCCTTATTTGAATTATAAATAATTGTAAGCGCAAAAAAAATTAATGCATTGTTCTTGTCGTTTCTTTGATTCGGATATCAGTTTATGTGAAAAATATTATATTGTTATTAGAGCGACATGTGAATAGTTTAGTTTCGTCCATCACATTAAAATAATGTATTGTTTTTCTTTTCTTACAGTCTCTTTTAACGTCGATTTCCACCGACATGACGTCACAAAGTACAACATTTATCCTTGCCAGTGCACTTCTTGCATGCGTGTGTTTGAGCATGGTAAATAAAACACTTTGTTTGCGAAAAAAGAAACAAGAAGAAAATGAAAATATGAAGTTTAATTAATTCAAAAACATTAATTAAGGCTTTATTTGTTTTTATTAGCATAACTATCGTACTAGTATGTAATTAATGTACAACTTTTTATGTCTAATAACAATCTATTAGAAAATAATGTAGTTAATTTAAAAAATAGATTAATGTTATTAAACATATCCCTACTTTCTTAAATAGGACAATGTCGTTTGAACTTCCAGTGTTGCAAACCAACTTACAAATGTGTCATTAAAATAGAGTAAAATAATTGAAAATACAAGTTTAATAAAAAAAACAACTTTTAAACGAGTTAAGTAAAGTTAAATAAAGTAAACGTTTCCTTTCGAACCAAACAGTTCATTAGGAAATTAAAGTATAGCTCTCCTGTTTCAGTTCTGACCTTTTATAATGTGAGTGGGATGTCCATCGTTGCTACGTGGACTCAGCGTTTTCATATAATTTTAACTTGGTTTGTTAGAATTGATTCGTAATTATAGTTCATTAAATGGTAACGCAGAAAACCACAATTAACTTCAAGTAACATATGAATAAGAGTAAATATCCCATCTATTAACAACAGGAGAGTTAAATTTGATTTGTTTATAGAACAAATTTTGTGTTATCCATAAAGATCAAATTGATCATTATATAGTGATGTTTATCTGTAAAGAAATCTACATTGTCGCGACTTGCTGCTTAATATGCATATCAGCGGCATTGAAATATATATGAAATACAATATAAACAACATTCAATTATTCTTAATCGTTTGACCTTAATAAAAACAATATAATAGAACACCAGTCGCAAATTTTCATTCTACGTTTCCACAACTAGTAACAATAACATAATTAAACGCAACAAAATATAGTTTAAAAAAAGGAAATGCAATTTAAGAAAGTATAAAATATGCATAAAATATATTGACATAGCTAAAATTTAATTTTTTTTTATTATAATGCTTGCGTTATTTAACAATATTGTCTTCCTAATGTTAAATATAAATAACTTTAAGTAAATTAACTATATGTTAATAATTTAACTTTATGGATGATGCTCAAAATTTAAAAAAAAATAAATAAAAACTAGTCTTATTTTTAATTATACTGAATATTTTTCTGTGCTAGTTTTCTGCTGGAGATCACGGTGTGAGCATTTTGCCCATAACTCACGTAGAGGCTGCACATGTTCCTGTAGACCTGGCTACGTCATCAGCAAAAGAGATCCTTCAAAATGTCTTGGAAAAATATAACATATAAAAGTAGATGTTGATGAGGATTTTGATGTGGATGTGGGCTTGGATTTACTTTTTTTTCAATTAATGTAACAAAAAATTTTTAAAATTGTCTCAATATCTTCTTTTTTTTACAACTACTTAAAAATAAAATGCATGCAATACCAATACACAATATATTATTAAAGTAAATACTATTTAATTAAAAAATATGTATTATTTAGATATTAACGAATGCAACAGCCGCTACAAATCTCCTTGTGAGCAGATATGTACCAACACTCCCGGCAGCTACTCATGTTCCTGTGAACCTGGATACACTATCTGTAAAATAAACCCCAGCCAATGTATAGGTCAGTCCACATAGTAATCAAACAAATATGTAGGCTATATCCTGGATATATCATCTGTAAAGCTAACCCTAGCAAATGTTTAGGTAAGTCCACATAGTAATCAAACAAATGTAGGCTATATCCTGGATATAGGCCTACCATCTGTAAAGCTAACCCTAGCAAATGTTTAGGTAAGTCCACATAGTAATCAAAACAAATATGTAGGCTATATCCTGGATACACCATATGTAAAGCTAACCCCAGCCATTGTATAGGAAAGTCCACATAGTAATCAAAACAAATATGTAGGCTATATCATCGAAACTATCTCTCGAGTTCTGTTCTTTAATTAATGAATAGCAAAACTTATTCATCTTACATATTATAAAGTATAAAATTGTTGTATAAAACATATATAACAAATATTTGTATAGCCTATATAAACATTTCAGAATGTATACACCCCACATGTTACAACTTATAAACGCGGCATGCTTAAAAACTTAGTAAACAAAAATTTAGTATGGTGACATAGACTTTTTATGCTTATTATAACAACGAACAATGTTTAATGTATTAATGTATTGTATATATATATATATATATATTCTTGTGACAAATTTCTATTAGACATCAACGAATGTGCCAGCACTTCTGACCCTGTATGTGAACAAATCTGCAACAATAAACCTGGAGGCTTTAGCTGCTCCTGTAGAGATGGCTATAATATTAGTACGACAGACCCCACCAAATGTATTGGTCAGTTGTTTATTGTTTTTTACTTTATCATTGTATGATCACTGATGAATCTTAAATTCATATTAGACGGTACATAAAATAAAATAAATTTATATTTTATTTGCCTGTTGTTGTTTTTTGTCATTTAATTAAATATGATTTTGAAAATGAAAATTTTGTAAAAAATCACGATTTGCTCTAAATGTATGCCATATAATTGGAATATATTCTATCAATATATTTAATTAAACACGGTCCGATTATATTAAGTATTTAACAATATTCTATTTACAAATAACCCTACCACTAGCAATAGCGTATTATTTCAACGATGTTGTTCAAATATAACTGTAACTATGTCATTAGTAAGCCTATCTATATAGGCCTACATAAAAAGCAATGTATGTATGTCTGTTTGTGTGTTTGTTTGTTTGTATGTCTTTTATGCATTACTACACCTTTCATCCAATAGTCATTAAACTTTAGGAAGTTTTAAGAATACTCCTGTGAAGGTATCTGCGAAAAAAAAGATGTTTTTTTTTTAATTTCGCAAGGGCGGCGCACCGGGAGGGTGAGATTTTTCTCTATGGGTCTATAAAAAATAAAAGTCGGATGTGGTTCGCCACCATTTATTCGAGTGCCATGACATTTTTGGGAGTTAAAGACAATACTCCAGAGAAAGTGTCTGCGAAAAAAAAGTTAAAAATTTCTCATGCGCGGCGCCCGGGAGGTTGCTATTTCTGTCAATACACGGTTTTGCTCCCAGAATTATAGAAGGGCTATTTTAGCATTAGGTATAAGTTAATCAGGCGTCCCGCATAGCGGGTAATGGGTACTATTATATTTAGCGTTAAAGCTTCAACAGGCGCAGCCGGTGACGCCCCGGCTATTTTGTGACACGAAGCACCCTGGGCTTCCATATGAGCACTAAGGCGCTTAATGTTTTTTAAGAAGAATATACACTAAAGACACGAAGGGCAACAATAGTTATTATTATATCGAATCAGGCGCGTCCTCCTGCGACCCTGCAGGGTGCAATTTGGCGCCTTGGGCTTTCTCGTGAGCACAAATGCGCCTACTTATTTTTAAGGAGCACCTACAATATTGACAAGGTGGCACACGATATTCTATGATTAAACCGAGCCAGTGACGGTACTTGACGCTCCAGCGGTAAGTTAATCGGGGGTTCACGAGAGCGCTCTTCTAGGTCCACGAAATTTAGGCGTTAGTGATTAACTATGATATTACAGTGAGTGATTAACTATGATATTACAGTGAGTGATTAACTATGATATTACAGTGAGTGATTAACTATGATATTACGGTGAGTGATTAACGTGCATTTAAGGCTTTCAAAAAGCACGCTGCATGGCGCGTGACCTACTTAGGTCTTTTTGCTTTATTTATATTTAATCTCCTGAGTTATGTATTTGACCTTGGGAGAATTGTCAGTTCACTGGTACGAATCGGTCAACTGAACTTTGTCACATCAGGTGATTGTATTTTTAATCCCTGGCAGATCCTCAACCAATGATCTTGCGACCTTGAGGATTCTTGACAGATCCTCAACCAATAGTCGTAAGACTTTTGAGTTATTTCCCCTTAATCTGAGTTGTATTTAATCTCGGGTTTTTTCATGTCTAAAAGCAGCCAGATTGACCTTTGGACCAGGAGAGTTGTGCCGGTGGTTATGTGTGCCACTTTTCTGTATTGTAATTCTGAGACATGTTTATCACCTTTGTATAAGATATTGTGTGGCAAGTTGTAGTATTTCAACTATTTTGTTCTGGTGTATTATAGCACTTTTTTGATTACATCGGTGATAGTTTGACCTTTATGTGGATTTCTATTGTTGTAGAGGCAATACGTCTCTTCTTGGTTTTTTGTGGTAATTATGATGCCATTCAGTTGTGTGAAGTGTTGATCTGTATTGGTGTATAATATACTAAGCCACAGCTGTGATATATTGTGATTTTCTCAAACTGTAAGTTGGAGTTTTTGAGTTTATTTATTGTACTATTAGAGTCTGTACATTTTGAACTTACCTAGTGTCATAGCTTGTACATTTATTAAAAAGGTATTGATAGTTTAAGTCATGTTGAGTCTCTTCGATTTGTCGTCTTTTACCCCTAGACAACATTAACGAGCTCACGGCAAGTTGTGGGGATTCCATTAGAGTGACTTCTATCGGTACCATACCAAACGAACCTGGGGTGTCCGCTCCCTCCGCAGCTGTCGGAGAGCGGTCCATAACAATCAGCAATTCATAATTTGTTAATTCAACACTACCCCTTCACTCCCTCCGCTCCCCATCCCCCGCCCTCCCTGGGAGTGGGAGCGTTTTGCCTGAAGAGCGGTGCAATATAAAGATTAATTGATGCTGACAGTAAAACACTGCCATTCAAACAGTCTAATTCTTGAAGTTGACTGCGACTCTCTTTGAAAGTAACTCTCTACGTTCTTTTTGTAAATTCCGATTGGTATGCTTAACACAAAAACCAAAAAATAAAAAAAATTCATAAAAGTTTTTTTAATAACAAGCTTTTATGTACTAATGCACTAAAAAGTAGAAAATAAATTGTACACTACTATTTAAATTACTATAAAGAAAAACATGGGTCACTTTAGTACTTTAGTACCTATTGGATACCTTCACTAATATTTAAGAAGATACCCACGATTTTCTTTATAGTAATTTAAATAGTAGTGTATAATTTATTGTCTACTTTTTAGTGCATTAGTACATAAAAGCTTGTTATTAAAACGTTTTTTATGAATTTTTTTTCAGTACTTTACATGTTTTATTTAAAATAGTGTTACATGACTAAAAACCATTGCGCGCCTATTGAACGTGATGGCGCAGCTATTGAACCTGATGGCGCAGCTTGTTTCTTTCAGACTTGTTCCTCCCCGGAAGGGGGAACTTGAAATTTTCTAATCTAAAAAGTGTTTTGCGTGAATTTCCTATCATGTATCTCTACCGGTAAAAATCCGTTGTCATTTTGCGTTTCCGGTTTCATTTGAGGTAATGTTGTTGCGGTTGTTTTTTGTTGAAAGAAAAGAGACAACACTGACAACCGAGCGCCCGTTGTATCCTTCCTCAAAGGGCCATTTATCTCGTGTAGTAATAAGGATGCAGTTAGTATTAACTAGATTTGTTTTTGTCTTTAAGTAATATTTATATAACATTTAATAATATCTCTCATTTAAAGGCTGGGAACCTCGTGGCCCTTGTTAGTCCACGGGGTTTATAAAAAAAAAATGTTTCCACATGTATGCGTATGCGTATGCGTATGCGTATGCGTATGCGTATGCGTATGCGTATGCGTATGCGTATGCGTATGCGTATAAAAACGTGTACCTTAAAATGTAGAAGACTACAACTAGACAGCGACATTCTTTAACACACTGTTAACTAGGTTAATACTGTCGATGAATAATTCAGCAATCTTTTGTAAAACATTTTACGAGAGAGAAATAAGTTTACTGTACAACAAAGTAAGAAATACTGCGATTTAAAGATTGATTAAAAACGGCCGAAATCCAAAAGATGAAATAGGCAAAATGCCCGCTTATACAAAAGGCCTATTTTACTAACGGTACTTATAAGTACCACTTTAATAAAGCACCTGTATTATTTTTAATTTAAGACGAATTTTAAAAATTATTGATGTAATTGATAGTATTATCTCCCTTGAGTCACAGGTAGGTGGAGGGAACGATGATTTTTGAAAATTACTGTAGTGGCGCAATTTTCAATCTCTACTTGTATCGGAAGTTCACAATTGCTCTGTACATATCTCACATGTGTTCCTGATTTCCTTTTGTTTTACCTTATTCTTCACGTTTTCAACACCGAATATTTTTTATTGGCATCTTCAATAGTCAGGCAAATGCGTTTAATTTCTAGTTATTCAATTTTTATCAAATTGTCTTTGTAATAGATCGATGTTTACAAGTGGACTTATAAGTACCGTCAGGGCACACAGACATTTTTTTTAGGATTTCTTGGAAATAGCTGATTTTCGATGTGGAGTGACAAAAATATTATTTTGATAATTATTTATCGAAATGTACTTAAAATTTATATTTAAGCATTTATAAGAAGGTCAGCATAGGGGTTTCCTCAGAAATATTGTAATTAGTTGCAGATTTCTACTAGTAAAAGAATAACAAGAATAAAGGTAGCAGTTGCAGGCTCGTTTACTAGGTTTAGTACACGTTATTTGTTTACCAAAGTCTAGTTCTAGAAGTAAGATTTGTAAGTTATATTTGTTGCAAAAAACTGTCTTGCATACAATAGCTAGCGTGTACGTAATGTACACATGTAGACTAGTAATAGTCCATACATCTGCATGTAGTATAGATCGTTTTGTAATTTTGAATCAGTAAACAGAAAACAGTAGCCCACTACGGCTATTCCAAACACATTGAGCTCGCTTCTATTTAAGAACTTTACACTGTAATGAAGACTTGTCATAACATTCTAGTAGGCTACAATTATACTAGTATTACTAGTAGTAGTGTACTGAATGAATAGACTTTCGTTTTCAAAATATTTGTTTATGCGGCTTATTGTTATGGCTATTGGGAGCCTCCAGCACAAGCAGGTTCAGTCTGGCAACTGTTACCACACCAGAAAGACGACAGGCAAGAATGTCTCAGCAATGAGGAATGAGGGAGCACGCCATGTCGGCACCTTTTGCTGTGTTTGAGGTCTAATATGTGTTCCAATAGAAAATCCAGTAAAAATCGTACTCAAAATATACTATGATGCTGGGTTTATGTGTAAAATTACAAAAAATAATTGTTATAATGATTGCCATGCTATTATTAAATAAATTGTATCGTTTTTTCTTGTTTTGTAAATTTTTTAATTTTTGGAAAAAAGGTCCTACATTCCTGACGGTACTTATAAGTACCAATACATGTTTGAGCCCTTAAAAATTTATGAAACAAAATTTCCTTCGACGTATGCTTTAAATGTGCAAAAAAGCAATATGATAACACATTGTTTAAGAAGAAATATCATTCGAAACCTAATTTCGTAAATAAAGGGTTAAGTCTTATGGGGCCGAATTGCCCTATGAATTCTTTGTACGAATGGCGTTATCTAATGAATGGCGTGAGTCATTATTACAAAGCGTAAACTAATATGCTGTCTTTCATACAACACATATTTAGGTGTTTGGGCTATATATATATATAATTTATATATATATATATATATATATATATATATATATATGTATATATATATATATATATATATATATATATATATATATATATATATATATATAAATATATATAAATAAATAAATAAATAAATAAATAAATAAATAAATATATATATATATATATATATATATATATATATATATATATATATATATATATATATATATATATGTATATATATGAGTATGTGTGCAAATAAGTTTAGAGATTATTCTCTGTGCATGTATATGTGTGCGCGCATTAAACAAACATGCGCTCACTAAAACACGTTTTATTCTCAAAGTTTCCGTTGGACCGTTGACGGTACGAGCGTAGCGTTCTTGCAACTCACGTCAAGTTTTAGGCCGTTTACGTAGAGTACATCCTCTACTACAAGGGAGACAACACTGGTGAATGGGGCGGCGCTGCTCTGTGTCTTCTGATGAGTTGTTTTACGATGGGTATATCATAAGGTACTGTCCGCACACTGTTTTCCTTTAAATTGTTTATAATTTACAACACTATTAACGATTTCGTGACAACGTCATGCGCCAAATGACCCGTTGACTCCACATTCAACCTGTTATCTTTCTGTTTTTTTTTAATTTTTAAAAATGTTTTCTATACTAGATGTGTTGCCGTTATCAATTACCTAGCCTCATCATCCCGGGGGTTAAAAACTCTGATGTTTTTTGGTTCCGCTCAGAGTTACTTTCAGGCATCATTGCAGGGGAAGAGAAGAACGAATTAAAATTTAAAATGAAAATACATACTTTTAGACGTGTCGTTCCCGCCCTCCCATCCCCCGGAAAATATAGTGAGCCCCCCCCCTCCCCCCACCCCCCGTAAATTTCAAGTTTCCATTCTCCCACCGGAGAAAGCAGACAATTGGATACGGGCATTGCTGATCTGAACTCCTGATAACTTTGCTAAGGGGGTCGCAACAAATAGTCTTGTTTTTCTTTAAAGCTAAAGCTGTCACCGTCTAACCTAGCTGAAATTATTACATATGTAATTGTGTAATAGAATGCAGCGCCCACTTCTAAATTGATATATGTTTAGGCGGGTCAAAATATTTTAATGTAAGGTGGCGGTATGCAAAGGCCATTTATGAAAATTGAAATGTAAAATGTGGTCAACAGGTGTTTGTTATGGCTTTTTATCACAATACCTCACACCACATCACACCACATCACACCCACATCACATCACATTGCATCACACCAACATCACATCACACGCACCTCACAGCACGCACACCTCACCTCACACCTACCTCACACAAAATCACACCCACCTCACATCACACCTACCCCCACATCACACCTACCTCACATCACACCTACCACACATCACACCCACCTCAAATCACACCCACCTCAAATCACACCCACCTCACATCACACCCACCTCAAATCACACCCACCTCACATCACAGCCACCTCACATCACACCACACCCACATCACATTACACCCGCCCACCTCACATCACATCACACCCACCTCACATTACACCCACCTCACATCACATCCACCTCACATCACTTCACACCACACCTCACATCACATCACACCTACACCGCACCCACCTCACATAAGACCAACATAACATAAAATCACACCTCACATCACACCACACCTCACCACACCTCACAGCACACCCACATCACATCCACCTCACATCAAATCACACCCACCTCACATCACATCCACCTCACATCAAATCACACCTACTTAACATCACTTCACGGAAATTGGTTGGTCGACTGAAACCGCATACAAGGAAAATAGTTATTAAATGAATGGATGTAATAGGTAGGAAAAGTGGTTCCAAAAGTGGTTCCACTTTGTATTGCCAGAAAGCATATTTTTGAACCAAAATTGAATATTTAATAACATTTGTGAAATAAGTACAAAGTCTCTTCCGGTTTTACTAAGGCTAAAAATATTTATACACAAAATTAATAATAATATAATAGTAATTTACAAAACATTTTTATTTTAATTTGGATTAATATAGTCAAGGTGTTGTGGTGCAAGGGGATGTTATATTATTTAATATAAATAAACTACTAGGCTATATTAAATTGTTATAATAAGTAAAGCGTAATTAATATCAACATTTTAATATACACCTAATCAACTTAGATCGACCTCTGACTATGGGGTCATCTTTTAACGATGTCACAACGATGCCAGACCTCCCCCTTCCCCAAAAAAGTAAACCTAAGCCAACCCCCCCCCCCTATTGCAGCGATTTTCATAAAATATATAGACCTATGGGTTTTCCAACATTCAATGTAGGCCTATTGGCCTAATTATTTTATAACAATTTATAAAACGACTTTTAATGATGCAAATAAAGGTTTAAATTCAGTTTCTGAAAATGAATGTTTGTTGAACATTGAAAAGTGTCATCTTATTTTCTGAACCCCCCTCTCCTTGACACAAAGGTCCAAATCTCCCACACCACCTCAAAGCAGGGGCGGAACTACAGTGCCGCCAGACCCCGCAATGCGGGGGGGCCCTCACAATTTAGGGGCCCACGGCCGACCCTAATAGTTAAAAAAATCTAATTTTCTTGCAATTTTTACTTGATGTTTGTTTTGTAAAACGATTACCATAGCTGCGGTTTGATTATCTTTATTCTATAGACGCCATCACCACGCTCTTGTATATTCTTTTTCCCTTTCTTTTTAAACAACTGTGAGAGCCAAGTCCTCTCTCTTCTACAATTAAACCTAACAAAGATAAGCAAACGTTCAAACCACTTCCATGACTTATTTCCCTTTTTTAAATAGTCAAATTGGGGTGCTCATAAGCTCCTTTTAATAGATTTGTACTAAACAAATTAAAAAGCAATTACTTCTGTTACTAAATATTTTTTCATAAAGTACTTACTAAAGAATGACCTTGTATAAAAAGGAAATATATTTAAAATTAATAATATAAATAAAAAATAAACCAAAAATAATCATAACACGAGACACCATTACTTCTACAAAGATTTCATGTTTTATATTCATTTGACCAAATAGATTTGTTAAAAGAACCCAAAGCAAATAAAATAAAACTGTTTTTCTAAAAACACACCAACGCACTTACACATGAAAATATGTAGTAATTTGTTTTAATAGAAAAAAAAACGTTTTTATTTTCTAAACCCGAACAGGCCAGCAATGAGTAACCTATGCTGTGTTCGTATTTTGTGTGTATATATATATATATATATATATATATATATATATATATATATATATATATATATATATGGGGGGCCTAAAAATTTTTTTTGCAGGGTGGCCATTTTTTTCTAGTTCCGCCACTGCCTCAAAGTCTTTTATGGACGACCACTACAGCATTTTGCTATTATTTATAGGATATTCATTAATTAGTCATACAAACCTAATTACATTTGTTGTTGTGATGATATCTCTGTCATTGCAATTATTAAATAATTTATTTTAACTCAATATTTCCCCTAACCTCATTTGCTATAGCTGCTTATCCTTATAGAAAACATCTTTTCCTCAAATATCTGGAATGCATCTGATCAGCAACAGTCTTTTTCTTTTGTAATATATAAACAATTACAACATGTTCATAAACTTGCATGGCCAATAACAACACATTACCAGGAAACAGGCAGTGATTATAGTTTGTTGTATTTGTGGTTGATGGTGAGTTATCAGCAATGCTTCACTAAGCCTGGTCTACATTTATATGCTGGTATGGCTAGAATTGACAAAAACCCATATTCTTGATTCTTCCCTTATCATTATGTTTTACAGCTATAATAGATAAATGCAAATGTAAGACTTATAGTGGGACTACATATTTCTGAACACATTTGCTAAAGCAAAAGTTCTTGAGTTGAAATTTCAATCCTTTAGGTTGTCTCTGATTCAAATTGAAAGCAGCTTTAACTGGCACCTGACTGGTTATGGACAGTAAACGCTGTTTGACATTTTGCTGACCATACAATTTATTACTAGGGAGAAACTAGGTGAAATCTACTTCAGCACCATATTTTTAAAAACTATTTATAGTTCACCAGTTTAAGTTTATTGAATTAAGGTAGCAATAATTAGTTTCCGCATTCACCAGCACACACAAGCAGTGCTGAAAACAATAAACATAACAAAGTTTATAATTTTCTTTTTTTAATTACCATATTCATTTAGAACTAAAATAAAAAAAAATAGTTGTTCAATATGAACAAGTTTTCATGGCTCCAACATGTATCCTTGGATCAGTTTTTTAATTGAACTTCATCTTGACTTTTGTCTTCTCTGTTTTCAGTTGTATGATCCACAGTATCTAAAAAAAACATAAATAAATTTCATAAACTGTTATATTAAACTCATTATGTTTACATACTTTCAACTCTTAATGTTATAAATAAAAATATGTGTCTGTCTTATAAAGATCATAAAGCAATGATGTGTATTTATGTATTGGATTGTATGGGCTATCTAACCATTACCATTCATTAAAAATATAGGTATAATAGTTTACTTTTAATATTTTAATGTAAGGAGTTTGTCATTAAATACAATAGCCCTCAAAAGAGTCCAAAAGTCATGTATATATAATTTAAAAAAAAGAAAAGGAATTAGTTGAAAATTGATATCCAAACTAGGCTACTATAACTATCATAAATCATGCACATACTAGAATAAATATTAGGATAATTATATTAATTTGATTAGTAAGTTAATCCATCTATGACAATTGACACCTTTTGGCTTTATCAACTATTCTGCATTTTAAGTTCTAAAGAAAACTACATAAGACTAAGAGTAGACTAAATCATATATTAAGTTAATTAAGTAGAACTAAAATAAGACAGCTCTTTACTAGTACTAGTAAGCCTAATCTTCTATTTAATAATTTTTACTATTATTATAAGAGGCCTAAAATTACTGTTAGACTACTAATCTAGATTAAATTTAAATTTTGGAAATTATTTAATGTACTAGTCTCTAACCTTTTAATTAGGCTACATGTAATTTTTACAATTTAAAATTGTAGCCTTATTAAGCCTAGTTATATTTGTTTAACTTACATACTAATATAACTACCTACGCTATCACAGGCCTACTAGACTACTACTAAGCTACTACATCTAAATCTACAGTCTAGATAAGCCTACTGAAACTAAAAGTAATATGAGGACTGTAAAAATTAAGCATTCTTTAGTTTTTTTACAATACTATTTTAAGCCTATAGATCTACTGCTATTAAATATGAATCTATTAGTTATTAGACTAATATAAGTCATCATAAGTCTAATTAGTAATTACCTCTCACTTGGCCCTAATCATAATAACAATGTAATTGAAGTATTAGGACTGTCATCTGTACCATAGCCTAAATTATCTTAAATAAAATGTATTTTGTACAGATCTAGTAATTTAGTAAGTATTAAATATTAAAATTAAATTAATATAGAAAATATTGGCCTACTAAATAATTGATTCACTAATGTCATGATTTTGCAATTGTAATATATTGAGATTTGTGAAGTCAAGGGAACTCACTCTTCTTGTATTAGTTATATTTATAATGTTGTTATTGAGTGATGTCAATTGTATTTATCTATTGTGACTTGCTGTTCCGGTTTCATGTTAGCTGAGGCCCAATAAAGTACTCTATACAAACAGCATGGTTTCTGTCGTCAGTGTTTCCAATCTACCACAACTGGCGACGAGGATAAATCAATCGACTTAAAAGAGCACATGCTTACTTTTAAAAAAAAGCTTGCTAGAGCATATTGGCTAAGTATTTCTAGGATAATGGCGCTGTATGGCCAAATAAAAGAATTTGATTCGAATGATGAAACCATTCATGATTATTTAGATAGGTTAAGCTTTTACCTTGAAGCTAACGACGTGACGATAGAAGCCAAAAAGAGAGCTGTTTTGTTAACAGTCATAGGGCCTCAATAACTTAGGCTATTAAAGGACTTATGCGCACCAGCTAGTCTAACTACCAAGAGCTTTAACGAGCTGAGCAAACTGCTAACAGACCACCATGCGCCTGTACCACCAAAGTTCCTGTGTAGAGCTAGATTTGACGGTAGGACTCGTCAACCAAACGATTCAATATCAGAATATGTCGCTGCTTTACGTCATTTAAGTGAATTTTGTGAATTCGGGGACACGCTGTCTGACAGACTATGTGAAAAGTTTGTGACAGGTGTAAACAGCCCTGATGTTCAAAGAAAGTTGCTGCTCGAGTCAGATCTCACATTAGAAAAAGCAATACAACTTGCAACTTCATTCCAGCAGTCATCCGATGCGGCGAGATCTCTAGCACCCTCAGGGATCCATGCAGTAAACAGCAGGTTAGTCAACAAACACCAATCCCATCAGAGCATTTCAACTTATGCTAAACAGCCTGCACGTTCAAATCCTAGATCTAAATCTAGTAATAATGATCAAAAATGTCATCGATGCAAAGGTCCACATGCATCTCATCGATGCAAGTTCAAGTCAGCAACTTGTTATAGGTGCAGTAAGCAAGGTCACATTGCCAATGCCTGCTTTGCAAAGTCTTCGTCTGTTGCTAAATCTAGCCAGTCAAGACAGTACCGCAACCAAAGGCAGCACTATGTTAACTCTCACCAAGACTACCTAACCCAACCAATGAACCACTCTTCCTGATTCGCAGCCGGATTTCAACCTGTTCTCTGTGAAATCAATAAGTCATGCTCCCATCAATGTACTAGTTTATATCAACGGTAAGAGCATCAGTTACCAACTTGACACTTGGGCATCTCTAACAGTCATCACAAAGAAGGACTTTAACGCTGTCACGGGAGGATCAGTGCCTCTACAACCATGTCACAAGTGTCTAACAACATACACTGGTGACAATGTTCCTGTGATAGGAGAGTGTATAGTTCATGTAAGCTATAATGGTCAAAGTGTTAAACTTCCTCTTCTTGTGGTTAAAGGAAATGGACCACCATTTCTAGGTAGGAACTGGTTAGTTGATCTTAAGTTAAATTGGGAGAGTATATTTTCAGTGAACAAAGCAAGAGAATCTAGTTTTACTTCAATAGATAAAGTTATATCTGAAAATGAAAGTTTTTTTGGTAGTTCAGGATTACTAAATGATAGGACATTGAAGATAAGCATTAAAGACACAAATCCAAGATACTGCAAAGCTAGAGTTCCACCTTATGCAATGAGGGATAAAATTGAAAATGAGCTAAGTAGATTGGAATCTAATGACATCATAAAGAAGGTAGACTATTCCGATTGGGCAACGTCCATTGTGCCAGTGTTAAAGAAGGATGGTTCTGTAAGAATTTGTGGAGACTATAAAGCCACACTGAATAAGCAAATAGAGCTAAATAGGTACCCTATTCCTAACATTGAGGAAATTTCTTTGAATTTGGCAGGAGGAGACACATTCACTGAATTGGACTTTAGTCACGCTTACACTCAACTAGAACTGCATCCAGATTCAAAAGTCTATACGACAATAAACACACATAAAGGACTCTACCAATATGAAAGACTATGTTTTGGTATATCATCTAGCCCTGGAATTTTCCAGGCTGTCATGGACAGTATTTTTAAGGATATTCCAAATGTTTGTGTTTACTGTGACAATGTGTACATAACTGGTAAGAATGACACTGAACATCTTAAAACACTTGATAAAGTCTTGAAAATAGTTGGTGAAAAAGGATTAAAGATAAACAAAGATAAATGTCAATTCATGCTGACAGAAATTAGTTTTCTTGGTTACATTTTAAGCAAGCAAGGTCTCAGACCTCAACCTGAGAAAACAAAAGCCATTAAAGAAGCACCCAAACCTGAAAATACCCAACAACTAAGAGCTTTTTTGGGCTTGATAAATTACTATGCAAAGTTCATAGGAAATCTGTCTGGTAAACTATCACCACTGTACAAGCTGCTGCAGAAAAATGCAACTTGGCACTGGGGTAAACAACAAGATGCTGCTTTTAATGCAGCAAAAGAAGCTTTGTCTTCTGACACCTTACTAACTCACTATGACCCAGGGAAAAGACTTATCTTAACATGTGATGCTTCACCTGATGGTGTAAGAGCAGTCTTATCCCACATAGATAAAAAGGGTGACAGACCCATTGCTTTTGCCAGTAGATCTTTGAACCAGGCTGAGAAAAATTATTCTCAGTTAGATAGGGAAGGCTTAGGCATCATTTTTGGTGTTAAGAAATTTCACAAGTTTCTGTTTGGTTAAGAATTCACCATCTATACAGATCATAAACCATTGCTAGGTTTGTTTGGGGAAAACAAACCCCTACCTGAGCATGCCTCACCAAGGATTCAAAGATGGGCTATCACACTAACTGCATACAATTATGAATTGAAATACAAACCTGGATCTGAGAATAGTGCAGATAGTCTTAGTCGATTACCTTTAAAAAACCAAAGCCTTAGTTATGTACCAGAAGATGTATTTGTTCTTTTCACTATCATGGATAACTCCAATATAAATGTGAATGATGTTAAGAGAGAAACACAAAAAGATGAGTGCTTAATAAAAGTATATGAGTACTGTAAGAATGGTTGGCCTGAAGAGTCAGTGAATGATGACTTAAGGCCATATAAAGTAAGAAAAACAGAGTCAAGTCTAGAAGATGGATGTATACTATGGGGATCAAGAATTATTATCCCCAAAATGTTACAAAAAGAAGTTTTAAGAACTTTACATGATACTCATCTTGGTTCTTCCAAAATGAAAAGTCTTGCACGATCGTGGTTCTGGTGGCCACATATGGATGCTGATATTGAAAAATATGTAAAGCTTTGTTCAAGCTGTGCACAACATTCAAATCAACCAGCTACAGCACCTTTGCAAAACTGTGACTGGCCAATCAAACCATGGAAACGTATACATATAGATTTCGCAGGACCCTTCATGAACAAAATGTTCTTAATTGTTATTGATTCACATTCTAAGTGGTTAGAAGTTAAAATCATGAACACAATCACTGCAAATGATACCATTATTGAACTTAAGGAAATTTTCAACTCATGGATTACCAGATCAAATTATTTCAGATAATGGGCCTAGTTTCACTGCTCATGAGTTTAAGCTGTTTTGTGTAGCAAATGGTATTGAGCATATAACCATATCACCCTATCATCCTGCTGGGAATGGTTTGGCTGAAAGAGCAGTAGGCATATTCAAAACCGCTATGGTAAAAATGAGTACCGGTAACAAATTTTCTCTCAGAGAAAGAGTAAGCAGGTTCTTAGCAAAATACCGCACAACTCCTCATATAACAACATGTGTTGCACCATGCGAATTGCTATGTGGTAGGAAAGTTAAAACTCACCTTGACCTATTACATCCAACTGTTCAAAGGTCTGTTTCCCAACATCAACATTCACAAAAAGTAAATCATGACAAAACATCCATTGAAAGAGAATTTGCAGTTAATGATAATGTGTATCTGAGAAATTATGGGAGAGAGGAAAAATGGATACCAGGTCAAATTGTTCAATGTACAGGACCTGTGTCTTATAAAGTAAAAACAAATGATGGACTTACTGTCCGTAGACATGCAGACCAGTTAAAAATAACTTGTGCAGACAATAAGTGTGAATCTATCAATCCCACCAAATTTGATCAGTTCACACCAACTCAGTTTGTTTTGTTCCACAACCAAGTTCTGTTGATATGAGTGAACCAAGTAGTCTAGAGTCAGAAAATGTAAATTCTGGAATTAATAATTTAGATCCTAGACCTCCTGAGATAGAGAATCCATATGGTCAGAATCTTGAGTCACCAAATCAAAAGCCACTGAGAAGGTCAAAAAGGACAATCAAAGTCCCAGATAAGTTAGACCTATGATTTTAAAGGTCAAAAGGACTTTGACATCATTGTTTTGTATTTTAATTATGTTGTAGCATAGTTTGCATTTGTTTGTAAGGATGTAATCTACCAAATGATTCAAATCATATAATGTTCAGGTTACAATATATTTGGTGATTTTAGGATACTATCAATTGTTCTATTGAGAGATGTGTTGTTGTTTACTAAGGGTAAAGGGATATAATATATTGAGATTTGTGAAGTCAAGGGAACTCACTCTTCTTGTATTAGTTATATTTATAATGTTGTTATTGAGTGATGTCCCTTGTATTTATCTATTGTGACTTGCTGTTCCGGTTTCCATCATGTTAGCTGAGGCCCAATAAAGAACTACATACAAACAGCATAGTCTTGTCGTCAGTGTTTCCAATCTACCACAGCAATTATGAGGTTGTGTGTATTATAATATATCCAGTAACTGTATAGAGTAACTATACTTACTAATACTACTACAATCTATATATATATATATATATATATATATATATATATATATATATATATATATATATATATATTTATATTTATATATATATAAAGTAATGTATGTTTGTGTGTGTGTGTCTGTGTGTCTGTGTGTCTTTTATGCATTACCACATCTCATATCACATCGCCGTGAAACTTCGGGAAGTTGTTGAGAATATTCCTGGGGAGGTTTCTGCGAAAAAAAAAATTCA
>NW_026734261.1:0-18702 GCF_028476545.2 Physella acuta
AAGCATCTATTCGTGTTTGTGTGTGTTGGCTCGTGTGCTTTATTTTGAGAAAAATAATCGGACCTAATCGGAAAATTACATTCAATTACATGTTTTAAAATTATTTAAATGTATGTGGATTAAATGCATATGAGTAAAACATGTGTAGGCCTATTCAAATATCCCATATGTATAAAATACATGTGTGGACAAACCACATCTTAGCAAAGACAATGTAGTAAAATAAAAAATATAACATCGTTACCTACAAACCACTTATAGTCAAAGCCCATGTGTTCAAATCGCCTGTAGCAGGATAACCCGTATCTATAAACAACGTATTGTCAAAGCATCAAGATTATATTTTTTGGCATAACCAAAGACCTATTTGTTATTTTAAAAAAATGCATGTCTTGTTAAAATGTTACATTTCCTTTTGAAGAAACACATCAATGCTGGTAAGCCACCAGCTGTTTAATTTTGGGATTTTAAATGTGTATTATACTTTTACATACACATTAATTCAGACATAAGTTTATTTAAAACAATACAAATAAGTATTAAACAAATAATTACAGTTTACTGTACCGTAGTATTTCAGGGCAGATAACGCGTACGTTATTTTCTGTGCCAACCTTATACAATAGCAATCACAACTAGAGCAGTAACAATGTACCTATTTACGTGACAATGATCAAGGGGGAGTATAATTAATATATACGTATATACACATTACATTTTTTTATTGCGATCTACATTTTGTTTTCTTAAAATATATCAGTACTTATTAAAAAAAAAAAGAAAATATAATTCATATCTTAAATTAAAAAAAAAAAAACGTGTACATAGTATCGTTTAATTTGTGTTTGATGCTGTCGTTACATTGGTAGCAATGTGTTGTGAATTGGATATATTTTATAATAAGTTGTTATTTACGTAATTAGTTACGATCTATTTTATTAATATTATTTGGCGTTCAAAATAACTGATGATTAATTATGATACATTTTTTTTTCCAAAAAATGAACGGGTCAATTAGTCCACTCAGGTCAGATGGGTTACCTGACTCCGTACATAACCCATTGCAGATAGTACACTTTGATCTTAGTCAAAATGTCAAGAAGAGAATCGGTGCAATAAGTAACTCGACTACTCCGACCACTAATTTAAATGACAGTTTCAATAACTTGATTCATGAGTGTATCAACATAATACCTGCCATATTTAACACACGCACAACTTTAAATTGAGCTACATTTGACCATCTCTTTTAGTAACGCATACGTATCTTACATTGTTACATAGTTTATATATTAGTTTATGTTAAATGCATCAATATGATTCGATACATTGTCGCCCATATTATTTGTATTTGTTTGTTTCATTTTTACGATGCTGATATTTACCAACGAGAAAAATGGCCCGTTGAGGAAGGGTACAACGGGCGCTAGGCTGATAGTGCTGTCTCTTTTCTCTAAACTAAAACCAACCCACCCCCCCACACACCACCCCCACCCCACCCCCACACACCACCCCCACCCCCCACCACACACCACCCCCACCCCTCACCCCCACACACCACCCCCTCCACACACCGGCCCCCGACCCCCCACCCCCCCCCCCCCCCAAAAAAAAAAACATGTCTACCGTCCCATTCAACGAAATATAATTATATACTTTTTCCAGTGTCCGCCCCATCCCAGAAAATTCTACCCCCGCCCCCGAAAATTTCAAGTACCCCCACCCCTCTCCGGGGAGGAAAAAGTCTGAAAGAAACACTGAAACCAACCCACCCCCCCACACACCACCCCCACCCCCCACACACCACCCCCCACCCCCCACATATAATAGATGTGTGTTCGTTTAATGTTTAAAAGTTTATTGCAATTGCAAAGAGCAAACATAACAGCATTACTTTTTACTCATTTGAAAGACAAGCGAGGATATCGTTAAATCTACATTTATTCACTACTATACGCCTTTTGGTGTAATATTCCTATTCTTTTAAAAGAAAATACATATTGAGAACAGAAAACTGTCTTTAATTTACCAATAATAATGTGCATTGCTATCCTTTATTTATGGGTGATCCATATTGTTTTGCTTCGCTATTAAAAGTAGAACCCATAATGTGTTTAGCTGGATGCATATCAAGTACATTAAATGCATTGGAAATAATTCAAATAAACGAGACATAATGTTTTGTTTCTCAAAACGTACAAACTGTAACATATTATTATTTTTTTTTGAAAAATGATAAAATCTGAATATGTGTCTTTGCTTTCTATTTAAAATGGCTATGACATTATAATTTAAAACCAGTGGCGATATGTGTTACACATTTAGAAGACGTGATAAAGTCTGATTGATCGTTATACCATATCCTTTTATCACTGTATATAAAAATTTCCTGATTTTGTGAATTATATAAAAACTTCACAACCGATACTCGTGTAGACACCATCGAAATAATTTCCTGTCTGAACAGTGCCATTACAAGTGTAACATCTTTTATAACATTTCTTCGGAAATCCCAGACTAAACCTTATTTAACCCACATTTAACCTACTTTTATTTTAAACACCGACTATACAATTATGCCAAAATCCTAGATTGCCAAAATATAACCATTCACACACAAGTTATTTTATGTTGACCAACAATGCAATATCACAGGGAAGAAAATACACAATCACCTAATCAGCTATATCATTCAGTATATACACGATAAAAACATCCCAGCATGTATACTCAGATTAGACCTAGTGAAAGCTTTTCATCCAGTAGCGCTAACATATATTCACACAATTCTCAAAGAAAATAATTTGGATACAAATCATCTTCCACAACGCACACAGCCACCTACTTGTGATGGTGTGATTAAACGTAGATTGCAGGTTAGGTTTGACGACACACGTGACGAGACGAAACGGGTCATGGCAGGGGCGAAGGGAGAGATGTTGTTGCTGAGTCATTGTTGATGCGTGCGAGTTATTTCCCCTCTCACCTGAACCCGGACTGACCGTGGCCGAATAGGAGACACAACGGGTAGCTTGACCGTGACCGGCGTTCTACCCCAACTGACCGGGTATGTAAATGGGGGGAAAACCCCGCTATTGTACGAGGGGTCAAGTCAGAGACATGGACGCCAGGCTGAATGATTAGGAGAGGACAAAGAAGTAGAACAGTTAGGGTTGGGGACAGTTAACGCGGAGTGGTTGTAGAGAAAGGACGTAGATAAGAGTAGAGCTAGGAAACAGTGTAGTGAGAATAGTGTAGAAAACATTAACCTGTAGGGTAGGCAACAAGTGTATATCGTGTAGTAACGTAAATCCTATTATATGCAAGCATTAGATGTATAATAATACATGTTGTGTATCAAGCGGATCTTCGAGTTTTATTGAGTGCACGTAACTAAGTACTATCTCGTCATCATCACAATAGCAAACTATATGTGTGGAGACTGGTAAAACTTCGTGTTTAACAAGGAAAGCAACAATAGAATAATAAGAAGAGAAAGCAAGTAAATTCCCCCCAACACACTACTGATAGATCATAAAATTAATTAGACAATGCCCCCCCCCCCCACCACCTCACATCCCTTTACATACTAGCATTAGAACTCATCTTATAAAGCATTAGGTACAATACATACATCAGAGCAATAGACATACCAAACTTATCTAACACAACAATTTTAGTCTACGCAGACGATACAGCTTTTACTCTCCAAACAAAAACAATCCATGTCCTTAATATTCTCCTGTCATTACAATGTCAGTGGCTTCACACGTTGTGTCTGTGTCTTGTAGATCTTGTTAGATTATGTACATTTGTTTTTGGCGTCTAAAAATACCAATTAATGTTATATTTGTTATTTTAATCATTGGGGGTAGGCGCCGGTAAAAAACAAAACAAACAATTTTTTTTTTATTACTAGCTAAAAAACAATTATTTCTTTACAGCTTATTTAACGTACATCTGCATATGCATTTCCACTAAAAAAAAAAAAAAAAAAAATTATATATATATATATATATATATATATATATATATATATATATATATATATATATATATATATATATATATATATATATATATATTGGTGAAAAAATCCTGGTAACTATGACAACGGCGGTTATCATGAAAAATCAACCCCTTCGTAGGTTTCCCACCATTCATCAAATAGTATATTTTAAGCTCAATAAACAATGAATTCACAATCATCTTCCATATTTTGGGGTACTTAGCTTAACATGTTTTTCTGTTGCACACTGTGAATATTTCCTGCATTTTTCTTCCTTTGATTTATCAACTTCTGGTGGGGTTGAAGTGAAATTCTTGCCTCTACGACCAGGTCTTGAGGTGATATTTCTTTGATATAATCCCTAAATGTGAGCTCTCGCTATCTATTGCCTATATTCAAGTTTGGTTTTGCATTGTAGCCAGTATTGAATTCTTGTCACATGTATATATAAATGGCCTTTTGACTTCAAATCTTTATCTTGGCATCACATTATCAATGTATGAAACATGGAGATCAGGTTCAGTGGACCATTTAGTCTTCACAGTTTAGAAGTACATGGCATCAGTGAGTTTGAAAAATAATCCCTACTGTGGCATGTACAGTTTACTATGATCGATAATTAGAGTTACCAAGCACTCAAAATAAAAAGGATTTAATTGCCTAAAATATTGTTATCTTCCTTATAATCAGCATCTATTGTCCATTTTCCATAACCACACTCAATAATTTTAATTTGAAACTGTGTTTTCAGAAGCCTCTAGTTAAAAATAATATCTTGATCGAGTCTGTTTTTTTTAAATTATCTCAAGGACGTTTAGTTGCTCATGTTTTGGGCAAGTCTAGTTCTGTTGGTGATAATGAAAAAAACATAATATGTTTTGATATAAGATTATATTTCGGTTTTCTATGTAACAAGTACAGTTATACATTAACTATTGTCCAAAGACAGATAAAAACACGGCCACAATCACAATAGAGTTTTTAAACAGCTAGGAGAACGTTGCAGTTGATGCTCTCTAAAATGTATCGTGTTCATATTCACCTTCCTACATCGTATACAGATCAGAGACAACAGATGGGGGAAGTGATCAACAAAGTATTTTACGACCCCCACCTTTCACGTGCTAATCTCGTAGTTTTTGATGCAAGCAACATGGCTGGGTTTCAAGTATTTTTAAACTTCTATTTTATAAAATCATGAAAGCGAGCTGACCGAGAGGATGTTGTTAATGTAAAAGGACTTTAATATGTGCACTTTGAAATTAGTTACAAAATGTAATACAAATGGGAATGTAAGGGATCATCCATTTATGACGTCCACACGAGGGAGGGGGTCCGAACAAAAATTTGACTTTTGCGAATTAAGTGGACTTTTGTGGACTTAGGGGGGGGGGTCCAAAATAATAATTTAAACATGTTTGGACGTCATGTGTGGATAACCTCTAAAGAGATTTACGTACTTGAAGGCGTTATTTATTTAATCATTTTGTAACTCAACAATGTACGTTATTTTAAAACGTATGTTCTGTGTTTTACGTCATGTTTTTTTTTTGTCCTTTTCTACGGATAAAAGTTATTTTATATCAGTACTTGTTACATACATTTCCGACGTGAAAAATAGAGCAGGAGAACAAGTCAATTTTTTTTTTCTTTTTTCATTTTTTTTTTTATTGATTTTGCATTGTCTCCCTTGAAAACATTAAATATAGTATGTGCCAGAGGGAGGTAATTGCTATTGGTAAAAAAACATGTTTATTGGTAAAATTAAAACTAATAAAATGTAAGATCAACTTACATTATGAGAAAGGCAAATGTTCACATAAGAAAACTAAATGACTGTCAGCATTAAGAACATAACATGCAACAGTCGTGGGGTTAGAACTGTTTCATCCTTTTTTTCTTCTTACTGTTTCTTTAAAAAAAAATCACAAATTGTGGCTGTTACGGGGGATTTAAATAATGGATCGGGGTACAACATCGATAGTTCGTCGTCACCGGTGTCGAAATATGTAGCTGTGATTCTAACTAGACTTTCGGGGTTTGCAGTCTTATGCTCTATCATCCGACTACGCCGTCACCTTGCCATTTATGCTACATATAATACCATTTTATTTCCTTGTATTTTTGTTCTATCTATGTTTTATCTGAGTCATGTTTTCCTAACATCATATTACGCTATATGTCTATCTGACGTTATGTTCAACTACCACTGTTTTTGATAAAACATGCATCGTCTATTAAACAAATCATTGTACCCAATGTTTGCCATTTTTTTTAATACAATGAGGATATTTAATTTTTTTTAACCCTTTATCTACTGACGGTACTTATAAGTACCACTTTAATTAAGCGCCTGTATTATTTTTAATTTAAGACGAATTTTTAAAATTATTAATGTAATTGATAGTATTATCTCCCTTGAGTCACAGGTAGGTGGAGGGAACGATGTTTTTTTGAAAATTACTGGTGTGGTGCCATTTTCAATCTCTACCTGTATCGGTAGTTCACAATTGTTCTGTGCATATCTCACATGTGTTCCTGATTTCCCTTTGTTTTACCTTATTCTTCACGTTTTCAACACCGAATATTTTTTATTGGCATCTTCAATAGTCAGGCAAATGCATTTAACTTCTATTTATACAATTTTTATCAAATTGTCTTTGTAATAGATAGATGTTTACAGGTGGACTTATAAGTACCGTCAGGGCACACGGACATTTTTTTAGGATTTCTTGGAAATTGCTGATTTTCGATGTGGAGTGCCATAAATATTATTTTGATAATTAATTATCGAAATGTACTTAAAAATATATATTTATGCATAGGGTTTTCTTCAGAAATATTGTAATTAATTGCAGATTTCTAGTAGTAAAAGAATAACAAGAATAGAGGTGGCAGTTGCAGGCTCGTTTACTAGGTTTAGTATACGTTATTTGTATACCAAAGTCTAGTTCTAGAAGTAAGATTTGTAAGTTATATTTGTTGCAAAAAACTGTCTTGCACACAATAGCTGGCGTGTACGTAATGTATACATGTAGACTAGTAATAGTCCATACATCTGCATGTAGTATAGATCGTTTTGTAATTTTGAATCAGTAAACACAAAACAGTAGGCCACTACGGCTATTCAAAACACATTGAGCTTACTTCTATTTATGAACTTTACACTGTAGTGTAGACTTGTCATAACATTCTAGTAGGCTACAATTATACTAGTATTACTAGTGGTTGTGTACTGAATGACTAGGCTTTTGTTTGTTTATGCGGCTCATTGTAATGGCTATTGGAAGACTCCAGCAAAAGCAGGTTGAGTCCGGCAACTGTTGCCACACCAGCAAGACGACAGACAAGAATGTCTTAAGAATGAGGAATGAGGGAGCATGACAGGTCGGCACCTTTTGCTGTGTTTGAGGTCTAAGATGTGTTCCGATAGAAAATCCAGTAAAAATCGTTCTCAAAATATACTTTGTGCTGTGTTTATGTGTGGAAATTACAAAAAATGATTGTTATAATGATTGCCAAGTTATTATTTAATAAGTTGTATCGTTTTTTCCTGTTTTGTAATTTTTTTATTTTTTGGAAAAAATGTCCTACATTCCTGACGGTACTTATAAGTACCAATACATGTTTGGGCCCTTAAAAATTTATGAAACAAAATTTCCTTCGACATATGCTTTAAATGTGCCAAAAGCAATATGATAACACATTGTTTAAGAAAAAAATTCATTCAGAACATAATTCCGTAAATAAAGGGTTAAAAATGCTCTAATATCAGAGCTGGGTTGACTTAGTGACTTTATACGGACACAAACCATTATGCCTGTAAATGTTCAAATCATTTAACAAAAGTATAGACCCATAACCCTACAGCAATAAATTATTGACGAAAACACTAACTAGGAAACCATATCAAGGATATAATTCACCGACACCAATAATACAGCATCCTAGGGAGGAACATCCAGAATCAAATACATCTTTTGAGAGACAAATAAGATACACATATAGCTGGCAACACATAGTATAGATCAATAGAAAACATTCAATACAATTGAAAAAAAATATGTGCATACAACCTAACCTAAACACATGGATTAAAACCATCTACGCAGATGCACACAACGGCCTTCTAATAAATAATACACCCAACAAAGCCATACGAATAAAATTTCAGTTAGTCAAGGTTGTCCGCTATCCCTGCTACTATATAACCTTAGTATAGATCCTATGCTAGAAAGTATTAGACAGGATGTTTGTATAAAAGGATTTGCATGATAAACACGAGTACCAAAAAAACGATCACACAGCAATCACAATTATAGACAGATTGTACCTATGTGGTATAACATATACAGAGAGTCCAACAAAAAAAGACAAAGTCATCTGTACAAAACTAAAGGGGGAAAAAGTAAACAAAAAACTAGAAAAACCTACAATTATACTAGTTTCGCCAGGGTAGCACAATGGAGTTGAAACATTATACCCTAAATTATATGTACATCAACCAACAGAACAATATCCACCAACTACATCACACAAACAAACAAAAAAAACATAAAAAATCTTTTAGATTTAAAAACAACCACCAAACTTTTTTTTTTAAAAGTATTTATTTATTACGAAGTGTTATTATTGTCATGGCAACTATGAAAACATTTCTCTGATGGTACCTAGGATTGTGGTCTGCCACCTCACTTCTTGTAGTCTTTGTTTAGTTATCCTCTCCCTGTATTTTACGTGGCTATTTAAAAAACGAAATTATGTATGTAGTGCGTCAATTGTTTGAAGTCTTGAGAAAAAGGTTTAAACTGTGTTTGATATGCCCTAGGGTTATATAACATTAGGTTTCTATTGTAATGTTATTTATGGACAATAATTAAAATATCCCATAAATTGTATGATCAGTAAGGTTCTATTAACTACAACATTTAACACGTTTTTGTTTATGTTTACAGACTGCTGATCAAGTCATAATTTAAATTATTTAAATACAATAGCTGGGAAATACAACTTGATAATTATGTATCAGCGTCTTTAAGACTGATATATACTACACCTTAGATGCATCGTTTGGCTTTTAATTGTGAACTAGGCAGGATCTAGCAAGCCAAATTAGTTGTGCGGGTGTAAACATTCACACTTTATTTTACATGAGCTGACCCACGACGTAGCAGACGCTGCTATCTAGATGTTTTATTTTCTGCTGATCAGCAATTCATAATTTGTGAATTCGACACAACCTCCCCCCCCCCCCCCCCCCACACCCTTCCGCCCAGTGAAAGCAGCCGTTTAGAGAATGCAATGAATAGATCTAGCAGAAAGTGTTACCTCCCCTTCGTTTCAAATCGTGTAATACTAAAGTATCTGCCCCTTACAGTCGTCATTAGTTCAACCCGTCTCTATAATTGTAAACATTCGTCAACCATAGCTCACCAGACTGGTGGGGGTGGTAGCGATATGTGAGTTTGCGAGTTGACCACCTTTATAGTCTAATGTAGTAGAACTAACAACAAAGTTAACTAAACATTATGTTGTGACTGTTTGATGTCTAAATCATTTAAACATGATTTAAAGTAAATATTAAATAACACAATTAAATAGTCGAGTCTATGTCTATATAAATCCAGGGGGTGAAAAACATTGTAAACTATACAGAGGTAAACTGCTTGCCTTCACAATACAATTTATATTAATACGAGTTAATTAACCATGTAAGTACACATTGACGCTATGTGCAATATCACCTTGATGATATCACATTAAGTTGTATATTGCGCTACATCTGACCAGCTCCAAAAGTGACGTCTACGTATCTTACATGGTTACACATTTTCTATTTAAATTTATTTTAAATTTGTCTAAATGATTAGGAACACTGTCGGCCACATATTGTTATTTTAGTTTACCAATACATATAATAAATTATTACCGATTCCTTTTTTGGGAGTGTTTGCAAGTGACGTAATCACCTATTTAATATTCAAAACAGGTTTGGTAAATGATCTGAAAAAAAAAAAAAATAAAACGAAACAGACATAAAGTTTGTGTGTTATAACATATTTAAATTGTATTTACATTGTTATAATAATGATAAAAATGTGTAGACAGGCATTTAGTCTTTGTTTAAAACACATCTGTATTTGCTAAATTAAAAACTGTAGTTTTCTTTTGTACATATATAAATGACAAGTGAGAATATCAATTATTTAATGTTAGTTCGATATTTCCATTGTCTTCTTCGTGTATTGTCCCTTTTCATAAAAAAGACAATAGATATAAAATGTTTCTGTATATTTAAGAAAAAATGTAGTTGACTTCGGAGCCCGTTAAGAGCGTCTACCGCCCCTATAACGATAACATATTTATATATAAAATATACTTTGATCAGGATCCGCCCAACCTACCCTCCCCTAGCTAGGCCAATAGGTCAGGCCAGTCCAATGTCTAAGGGCCATTGCTTTTATTTTTTAAAAGTGTGTTTCACATACATATTGTACGTTTCAGAAATATTGCTCGACAAATCCGAAGAACGTTCTCCTTGTTCAAATTGCACTAAAAATATTTGAAATAAACATGTAAGTATGTCTTATTTATGTTAGTCCTATAATTCACACTGACATATTGAGTGAAATATGACTCGCTCTAAACAAGACATGCGTACTTCCAATGTGTGAATGAACACAATGGTCTATTTACGTTAATGTAACATTCAACGTAACGGTAATGATATATACAAAGTATAAACGAAATTACAGTACTAAAATATTAACAACGAGCCGGCCCGCGGCAAAACATATGCCGCTATTTAGTTGCTTTATTTTCTACTTTTCAGCAATTCATAATTTGTGAATTCGACAGTACCACTGAAAATATTTCTTTAAAACACTATAAGTAGCTCGTTAAGGACCATAACCCCACCCCCCCTTCCTTCCTTCCCACCCACCCCCCCCCCCCCCCTTTCCTTCCTCCCCCCCCCCCCCTACGTTTAAAATCGTTGGCTCTGCTTGTAAACATTTAGAGTGAACACAGCTCACTAAGACCATGTAGGGGTGGGGAGGTAGGGAGTGCGTTTACAGCTTGTTTTCTAGCGGCTCCCAGAAGAGAATTATATATAGGCCTATAGATCAGTATTTAAAATTTGCTTTCATCCCGTTTTATTAATGATGTTAAGGGAAATAACTGGTAGCTAAATTGCTATGCTGAATTAATAATATTAAGAACCTTTTTTACAAAAGCCAGTTTTAGTTTTTAAAAAGTTAATCTTTAAATTTCTTTAAAAAAACAAACACACGTTTTTGCACTAAAACCTAGAAAATGAGTTTTAACTTTTATTTTGCATTGTCAAAAAAAATTGAGCTTTAATTATGATTTACGAAGAAAAACATTAAAAAACAACAACATAAAGTAAACGGCTGTTTAATATAATTTTGAGGGAGTGTGATGGTAAAATGAGGTGTGATATGTATCAACCATGACGGCAACAAAGGCAGAACAGGGCCATATTAAAAAACAACGTTAGGACAAACTGCGGCCACATGTAAAACCTCCGTACACAACCCGTAACAAATAGTACACTTTGATCGAAGCCAAAAGGCCGAGAAGTGAAATGGTGCAATGAAACACTCTATTTCTGCGACCATTGTTGTGTCTGCTTTAAATGACAGTTTCAATAACTTAATTAAGGATTGTATTGACATAATGTCTGCCATATTGAACTCACACACAATTTTATATTGAGACACTTCTGACCCGCTCCCAACAAAGCTGTTACATATCTTACATAGTTACATATTTTCTACTTTAGTTCATTTTAAATGTGTCTTAATGATTAGGTACACTGTATTACAAACAAAACAAAAATGGTATTTTGTTTTACCAATACACACACATATTTAAATATTTAACAATAATTGTAATTCTAATTCAAAATGTTTGCAAGGGAAGTAATTACCTACATAGTTGATACAGGTTCATTTACTGCATTGAAGACGAATGAAATGAAACAATCTGTTTTATAGGTCAAAATGCACGCTATAAAAATGGTGTTTCTTATATCAAATATGATAACCATTGTATTCGTGTCTTGGCATTATATTAAAAATATATTTGCCATTCTAATTTTACATTCGCTTTTTCTTTTATACATTTAAAAGACAAGCAATGAAGTCAGTTTTTACAATGTTCTACACGGATTATTCCTCTTCTTGTTATTATTACATCTTCTCCTATACCTTCTCTCTGACATTATATTTTAAATAGCCAGTAAAGTTCTGGTCATCCATTTACAACTTCAACAAGGACCATGTAATTCTACACCCATACCCTCCTTTACCCTCATCCCCACCCAAAAACTCACCAATTATAGCCAATGCCCATACATCTAAGACTTGCATAAAAATATCAAAAACTTTCATCTACTTAATATGTACATTACAATCACATGTATAAAGAGATAAGTTATTTTTTTTCTATTAAAAGAATACAAGTGTCCGGTACATGAACGGTGTATTAATGTGTTAATAATAATAATGTAAATAGTCGTAAGGCTTTTTCGTGTTCCTGATCTGTGTTTCCGTTTACCGTACAAGTTGTATCAGATATTCTCCGTAAACGACGCCACATTTCAATGTTTCACACTATTACTTAATTAATCTGTAATTACTTATGTACACCACTCATGCTTTAGATGCGAATTCCACATTTGCAAATAATCTGTGGTTAATGTAAGTCGCCCGTTGCTTTTATAACGAGTTTAATTTCACTTTCAGATTTTAAAGGTTACATGTCCTAAGCATGGCAACTTGAAAACTCACTGTGATTTCTTCTTCTTTAAATTTATATAACAATAACACAACAAACATATAATGTGATACATTGTTTGTTTTTTCTGTTAGCTATATCGACATTACACATATCGGTATATTGGCCTTCCCCCCCCCCCCCCCCCCCCCCCACGTACACGACAAACACACATCTTGTTTTATCAAGAATAAAACTGTTATATTTTTGTAAAACTTAAATTGTATTTTAACTTTAGAGACATTGTTTGAAGAATATCGATTTATTGTAAATAGTGTTTAACAATTATTACCCTTTATATTATCACTTTCAATAGGACAGACAACTTACATCTTATTCTAATGAATAACAAAAGAAAACATTAACAACTATAATTAGCGATATAAATATGTTGTTTTAATCTATTCCAAAACATTTTAGTTATTTTTTAAACAATTAATGAAATGTGTGGGTGTTTTTTTTTTGTTATTACTGAAATAATGTTTTTATCAAAAATAGAAGCATTTCGTCACATTATGTATGTTTAACTTCGAACACGATTTATAATCAGTGGCGTAGCGAGGTCGGGTTTCACCCGGTGCGCCACTTAATGGTGTCAACCCCCTAAGGCGTAGCGACAAACTTTCATTTTCGATTTGCACCCCCCCCCCCTCCCTCTATCACTCATATTTTAAAGCAGATTGGTTCACATCAGATACATATTTTTAATAGTAAATACATTAAGATGTTTATTACAAGAACAGTACAAATGATGAGAACCATGATGAAGTGTACAACCTGACTATAAATATTTCAGTTTTCGCCTGAACATGATGATAAACACATTTTTACAAGTTTGTGATTAAGTTCAAAATGAAAAGGAAAAAAAAACAAGGTAATTGTCTAGTGACAATTTTAGCGCAATTTCCTTATGTTATCTAAAAATAGCTCTGTCGTAGCGTAAATCAAGAGCAGGGTTAGGAAAACCATTGGTTAGTTATTAAAACGTTTTTTATTATTTATTTTTTTCAGTATTTTACATGTTTTATTTACAATAGAGTTACATGACTAAAAACCATTGCGCGCCTAGCTACCGAACGTGATGGTGCAGCCATTGAACGTGATGGCGCAGCTATTGAACGTGATGACGCGTGTGGTGTGGTTGGATAAACATGCCTACTAATTCGGTCCAAATTTTAATTAATTCAAAAAATTTTTTGTGACCGAACGAAAGGATATTTTTTAAAATTTTCTTCGGCAATATTGTTCTAAATTATGACAGAAATCGATTGGTAAATGTTTCAAGTCTCTAAGTGGTCTGGTTGCCGAGATATGAGCCAAAAACTGCATTTTTTTTTGGTTTTTTGGCTTTTCCGGGAAATCCATGAAAGAAACCCGGCATTTTTATGGCCTATGTTCATCCTCGTAACTTGCTTAACATAATTGCTTTTGAAACTAGTCCTCGATATCAGTGGCGTAGCGAGGTCGGGTGTCACCCGGTGCGGCACTTAATGGTGTCACCCCTCAGAGGCATAGAGACCCTTCCCAGGGACAAACTTTCAAATTTTCGATTTGCACCCCCCCCTCGAGTTTTCGATTTGCACCCCCCCTCAAACTTTCGATTTGCACCCCCCCCCCTTGAGTTTTCGATTTGCACCCCCCCTCAAACTTTCGATTTCCACCCCCCCCTTGAGTTTTCGATTTGCACCCCCCTCAAACTTTCGATTTGCACCCCCCCCCTCGAGTTTTTTTCTATATATTTTTCTATTTTTTGCCTTGGTGTCACCCCCCTAAATGGTGTCACCCGGTGCGGTCCGCACCCCCCGCCCCCCCCTCGCTACGCCCCTGCTCGATATTGCTTCGTTGAGGAGGAGATACGACTTCAAGCTGCGGGCACACATCCGTCCATACATTCCCAGAAATGATGAGTTAATAAACGCAATTGTCCAGAATGGAAATTGCGCTACAAAATTATATATATAATAGAACTAAGCAGAGTCAGTTGTTTCCGTGGTGCCATTCGATGATTCATTTGAGTCTGTCTTTGCCTTTTTCTTCGGACTTTCATCTTCTGCAACTTCACTTTCTTTTTCATCTACAGATCGCTTTTCTGCTGTTGTTTCTTCTGTTTTTGATTCTGTCTCTTCTGAGCTAGCATTTTCATTTGTGTTTTCTTCTGTTTTTGTGTTTTCTTCTGTTTGTTCTTCTGCTTCAGCATCAGCCTCATCAGCTTTGTTTATCACATCTTCGACTGTCTTTGCTACAATTGGCTCTGTGGTCTCTTTTGTTTCTGACTCAACAGCAACATCATCATTTGTTCCAGGCATTGTAAAATTGTGTGGTTTTCAGCGGACGACGACAGACAGGCTGGTGTTCCTTCCAAAGAACAAGATTATCAGATACAGATTAGCTGGTTAGAAAAAACATTTAGCCAACAACGAGTGCACAAGATGAAATGTAGTTAAAATGTTTTATTTACATATTTTTGAACTCTACCTGATATAAGTACAAATTGTTTGTTTTTTAAATGTATCAAAAACATTTATTCACAGTTCAATATCAACAAAACATGTTTATTCCAATTAAAATAAACTAATTAATGTTAATTTATCATTTAACGAATGAAAATATAGTTGTTCTCATTTTAACTGGTTTATTTATCTATTAGTTGGTTTTTGTGTCTTTGAGTTGTCTCCCATCAATTGTAATGGAAAAATAATATGGGAAGTAATTGTGAAATGCTCGTTTAAAATGCCAAATCAAAATAATATATTTTTATTTAAGAGCACCCAATCTTAAAATAATACATGTAACATTATTGCCTGAAGATGAGTTAACGAAAATAGTTGGACGTTTTCTATGATGTGTTGATTGTGTTTAGTTCTCCTAAAATCGATGGGTTCCTGGCATGAATGTAATAACCAAGTTATTACTTGTTACTTGTGATGCACAAATCATTAGTACATACGGAATGGTATGAGTAATATGCTATATACAATGTAAACCTATTTATTTGTAAATTACATGTAGCCTGGCACATTGTTTAAAATCAAACACAAGTCCATTTTAAAATATGTTATATTGATTGTTTTATTTACACAAAGTTAATCTTATATTCTCCTCTAAACCTACTATACACAACTTAGCCCATCAAAACTAGCTCCTAACAATATTTGGTTTCTAGTCTGAATACACATGCTTTCTTCACATAAATATACAACACCGCTACTGCTCAATAATCGTGGACTCCCCCCCCCCCCCCCCCAAACGCTTCAGTATTCATCTCCTATCGATACTTGCATCCAACTCGCAACAGATTCTTCAGTGGTCAGCTGATCATCTCAAGTAAATGGTCAGTTCGTCACTGCATTATATTGGTTCTGCTTGACCAATGTCTAGTTGACCTACGCTACCTATCGCTTATCTAAGACCAACATTACACTATTTCGTCATCACAGTGCCACATACAGTATCTTTCTTGTACATGGATAGCTCAAGTGTGTTGGGTCCATGTTGTGTTTTAGTGCTGCTTAGATCTGCTACAATGAAGGTGTGGGTCGCAGGATCTGTAGGGCTGATTAGACTGTGGATTATGTGGCCACGAGGTATTCAGTGCCCGTTGGCAGATGCGTAGCGACGGGTGGGGGGGGGGGGGATACATATGTCCCTGGGCGCCGACCATAGGGTCGCTAAAATGGGTTAGAAAAAAACCATGACAAGCCCATTTTGCTACAGTTTTGAATTATAAATATAAAAAATAAATTCAGTTACTCGACTACTCCGACCATTGTTTTTTCTGCTGTAACTTCAATAACTTGATGAAGTATTGTATCAACGTATTGTCTGCCATATTGAACTCACACACACCTTTATATTTAGCTACATCTGACCCAGTCTATACGATTTGTTGCACTGTGGTGTACATATTGTTTTTTTTTAGTTTACCAAGGCAGATAAGCAGGCCATATGCATTAATATTAATAACTTTCAATCTTGTTCAGAAAGTTTGCAAATGAAGTAATATACATACATTTTTTATTGACAAACATTTGAAATTATTAAAACAACACAGACATAAGCTTTTTGATGTCAAAATATATGCACGTTACTAAAATATGTTGTAACTCAAAAGTATAAAAAAAACTGAAGATATGTTTTTTTTTTTTTTTTTTTTTTTAATTTAAATGTATATGAATATGTAACTGTAATAAAAACATTCATGAAGTGCGTTACACGTTTAGAAGAGCTGTGATAATGTCGGAAACAAAATTTCCCTCGTCAATTTGGCACAGTTTGTGTAAATTTTCCTTATTTCAAAACTTTATAAAACGTTCACAAACGGCTTGCCCCCCCCCCCCCCTTCCTTTGACAACCTGCGAACAGTTCCATGAAAATATCAAATTATATTAAATACCATTAATACAAAAATGCCAGACTGATCCTGAATATACCCACAATAGGGCCTACAAGTTCACCTTCCCTCTCACTTAAATTCAAGTCTCGTTAGTCAAGGAGATATAACAATTGTAGAACTAAATCAATTGTTGTGAACTGATTCCCCCCCCCCCTCCCCCCCCCCCCCCGAAAATTTTTTACCGCCCCCCGAACGAAATGAAATTTTTATAATTTATATAGAAAATATATACTTTTAACAGTGTCCGCCCCCTCCCGAAGAAAGTTTACCGCCCCCCCCCCCCCCCCCGAAGATTTCAAGTGCCCCCCCGGAGAAAAAAGTCTGGAAGAAACACTGTATAAGAAGTGTAGAGAAAGTATTGTAATCGTGCACAAAAATAACATGAAATTTCGACAATTTGCACCGTTTTACTCATCAAAAAACGAATGTAAATTAAAACTAATAATATTCCGCACTATTATGCACGTTTTATTTGGCGTTCACAGGGGTACAATTATTTTTTCTACGAGATTTTATTCTATTTTAAAAAGTTTAAGTATTTAAAATGGATTAAAATTCTTGTTCCCATACCCTGTTTTTTTATAAAATAATATTCGAGAACGTTTAGGGGAGATCGCTCCCGATTTTTGAATTTAAAAGTTGTGTGGCTGTAATTTTTTTAAAGGTGGGAGGGGGAGGGCGGAGTATACATGTCAGACTTAAGTATTGATTAGAAATAAACCGACGGATCCCCTCCACCAACCTCATTTAATTAGTTAAAATACTTAAAAAAAACTTTAAAAAAACCACGTTTTTCTTGTGGACTAAAAAGTAGAAAATAAATTTTTCTTTTGTGCTTCCTCGAGCTGTGCAGATTCTTGTGATGACTGACAAAAAACGTGGGTACGTTCACCATCAAATTTCCCGACCCATCTGCCCGACCCACGTTTTTTGTCAGACTGAGATGATGTTGTCAATGTAACAGGACATGAGCACTTTGATATTAGTTTGAAAATGTGAGACACATGGGAATCTAAACGTGCAGCGATATATGCTATATATTTACCAGACTGCATAAAAAATATCGTTTTACATTTAGAATCAACCAACTCCATGTCATTATTGTTTCTGTAAAGTGTGTATATTGTATGTGGTGTAAATGTAGAATACACACTAATATAATTTTATCAGATACACTGTGGGGAAGAAATGTCATAATATTATTATGAATATTATTTCATGATTACTCCGATTACAGATTTAATTTTTTTTTAAGGGAAGCAACTACAATATAAAGTGCATAATGATCAACGTAATTCGTTTGAACATAATGTATGAACAAAATAAAAATAAAAAACACATTTTTACAAAACGTTAATAGACCCAATAATATAATTTATGGAAATCTTCTTCTTTCTTCTTCTTCGTTCTTAATTTTTAGTGTTGAAGGGGATTAAGATTTATCTGCCAGTGGGTTTGAACTCGAGACTTTGTTCGAATTTATCAACCATGAGCTTTTTGC
>NC_023253.1:0-14490 GCF_028476545.2 Physella acuta
TTGCGTTGATTATATTCTACTAATCATAAAGATATTGGAACATTATATTTAATTTTTGGGATCTGGTGTGGATTGGTCGGTACAGGTTTAAGCTTGTTAATTCGTTTGGAATTAGGAACATCTCTTGTACTGTTGGATGAACATTTTTATAATGTAATTGTTACAGCACATGCTTTTGTAATGATTTTTTTTATAGTTATACCAATAATAATTGGAGGGTTTGGGAATTGAATAGTGCCTATATTAATTGGTGCTCCTGATATAAGATTTCCTCGAATAAATAATATAAGATTTTGACTTTTACCACCTTCCTTTATCTTATTATTATGTAGGTCTATAGTTGAGGGTGGAGTTGGAACTGGATGAACTGTTTATCCTCCTCTATCAGGACCTGTAGCTCACTCTGGTTCCTCAGTAGATCTTGCTATTTTCTCATTACACTTAGCTGGGTTATCATCTATTCTAGGTGCTATTAATTTTATTACTACTATTTTTAATATACGTTCTCCTGGTATTACACTGGAACGAATAAGCTTATTTGTTTGATCAGTGTTAATTACTGCATTTTTATTATTATTGTCATTGCCTGTTTTAGCAGGGGCTATTACTATACTATTAACTGATCGAAATTTTAACACTAGGTTCTTTGATCCAAGAGGAGGGGGAGACCCTATTCTATATCAACATCTATTTTGATTTTTTGGTCATCCAGAAGTGTATATTTTAATTTTGCCTGGATTTGGAATCATCAGACATATCTTATCTAACTTTACTAATAAACCAGCATTTGGTACCTTAGGAATAATTTATGCTATGTTAAGTATTGGTGTCTTAGGTTTCATTGTGTGGGCACACCATATGTTTACAGTAGGTATAGATGTAGACACTCGAGCTTATTTTACAGCAGCAACTATAGTAATTGCTGTACCAACCGGAATTAAGGTCTTTAGCTGAATAATAACGATTTATGGAAGTAAATCTAAACTTACTGCTAGTATATACTGAGTGTTAGGATTTATCTTTTTATTCACATTAGGAGGGTTGACTGGAATTGTACTTTCAAATTCATCTCTTGATATTATATTACATGATACCTATTATGTAGTAGCTCATTTTCACTATGTATTATCAATAGGAGCCGTCTTCGCTTTATTTGCTGGGTTTGTTTATTGATTTCCAGTAATTACTGGATTAACTATACATGAATCTTGGTCTAAAATTCATTTTTTTATTATATTCTTTGCAGTGAATATAACATTTTTTCCACAACATTTTTTAGGCTTGGCTGGAATGCCACGACGGTATGTTGATTATCCTGATACATATTACAAGTGGAATCAAATCTCATCATTCGGATCACTATTCAGAATTATTGCAGTATTAATATTCATCTTTTTAGTATGAGAGGCCCTAACGTCACAGCGGAGTTACTTATTTTCTGAAAGCTCACATAGTTCTCGAGAATGAGATTACGCACTTCCTCCAGATTTTCATAGTAATCTAGAGACTAGTGTTTCTCCTTTATAAATGTGTATCTAAATTAGACATTTTCAAAAACAGTTATGGTTAATATTAACTTTGGAAGTTAAAGAGTAGTGAACACTATTTTTGAATATATTCATGTCCTTAGTTATAATAGGTAATTTATACTTGCTTCTAAATCATAAAAACCATATTAATTTATTAATCATTATTTTTTACACTTGTGTTTTAGGTGGACTATCAGTCTTGGAAAGGGTAAATTTAACCTATTTTTTGATAATAATCGTTTTTGTCGGTGGTATCATGGTATTAATAATGTATACTGTTATAATGACATCTAATTTACTCATTATATGAAATATGAAATGAATTTGTTCATTTATTTGTATAATTGTGTTAGTAGCAGACTGAAATACATCAATTGGAAGTTTAATGAGGATAAATATTAATTTTCCTCTATATCTATTAGTAACACTTATTATATATTTGTTCATTGTAATGATCGCTAGTTATAATATATTAAAATCTACCAAGAACTTGAATGTGTATAATTAAATCTAATAATAAATTTTCTATTTTATTGTTTTGTAGGAGCTTGGTTTTTTTTATATTATTTCTTCTAACAAATTACTTTAACACAACAGTCTTTTTACAAATTAATCTAGCTACGTTTAGTGCTACTCAATTTGAACTTGCATATGTCTTAGATTGGGTATCCATAAGTTTTTTATCATTAGTGTTTCTAATTTCGGGGTGTGTTTTTATATTCGGAGATGTCTATATAAAAGAAGATGTATTTCAAGTTCGGTTTTTTATTATTCTTCTGACCTTTGTGATTTCAATATGTATATTAATTGTGTCCTCATCTTTCTTAACTATATTAATAGGGTGAGATGGATTAGGAATCACGTCGTTTGCACTTATTATTTATTACAGGTCATTCGAATCAAAACAGGCTGGGTTTAAAACACTACTTATTAATCGTATTGGGGATGTATTAATTATGCTGAGTGTATTCAGATTTTTACAAAATGGTACGTACATATTATCTGTTATAAGTACAACCTGTTTGTTTTTATTATTACTCGCTAGACTTACAAAGAGAGCTCAATATCCATTTAGATCGTGACTTCCCGCTGCGATAGCGGCTCCCACTCCCGTTAGTGCTCTAGTTCACTCCAGGACACTAGTAACCGCAGGTATTTATTTAATAATTCGTATCATAATCATTTCTGACTTTTGCGAGCTCACAAGTTCAATATTAGTGTTCTTAGGGGCAGTAACTTCTATTCTAGGAGGATCAGCTGCTGTATTTGAAAATGATCTTAAAAAAATCATTGCCTTATCAACGTTGAGTCAACTCGGTGTGATAATGTTTACTGTTGGAATGGGATACCCGTTGTTGGCTTTGTTTCACTTATATATACATGCTTTATTTAAGGCTATACTTTTCATGGCGGCTGGAAATATTTTGATAATTTCTTTTGGGTGTCAAGATTTACGCCTTCTTGGTGGTGTAGGGATACTAAGTCCACTGACGAGTGTAATTATTAATGTAAGTGGACTTTCATTAATGGGTATTCCCTTTTTAAGTGCATATTATTCTAAACATTCTGTTATAGAGAAAATGTTTACCACTAGGATTAATATGTTATCCTTAAGATTAATGTCTATTGCAACAGTTTTTACTTTTATTTATACTTTACGTATATTATATTGTATTAGGTGAAGTAACAGAGGTTTAATCATCGGTTCTGTAAACACATCAAAAAAGATTTATTTACCTATAGTTATTCTTGCATTATGTTCCTTACTTTTAGGAAAATATTACTGTTCATTTGATTTTTCGAATATAGAACCTAGTGTAGTACCAATATATGGATTATTATATATAAATCTGTCAGTTCTTATCTCTTTATGTTTATTTATGTATGTGTTTAAAGCGGGAAAAAAAAAGAATTGGATATTAAGGAGCTTGTTTTATGCAAGGCCACTATATTATAAATCTCCTTATATTTTATTCAAATTACATAAAAATTTAGGTCAGTTAGATAATGGTTGGTTAGATATAGGGAGAAAAATTAATTTAATATTTTCTGAACGTTCGCATATAATTATTAAATATTTTAAATGACCCTCTTAATTTTATCTAATTTACTAACATGCTTATGTATTTTATTAGGAGTAGCTTTTTATACACTACTTGAACGAAAAGTGTTAAGCTACATTCAGATTCGAAAAGGACCTAAAATAATTGGCGTAATAGGACTATTACAACCTATTTCAGATGCAGTAAAGCTTTTCACTAAAGAAATATTGTTACCACATAAAACTAACTACATAATGTACTGGGTTAGACCCATAGTGGCTTTTAGTTTAGCAATGATATTTTGAATTATGTATCCTATAACTAACGGTACAAGAACCTTAAACTTGTCTATAGTTATCTTCTTAGTATTATCATCATTAAATGTGTTTGGAATTATAATGTCTGGCTGGGCTTCCAATAGAAAATACGCTTTTTTGGGAGCAATACGGGCAATGGCACAAACTATCTCATATGAAGTGAGTTTTGTTTTTATTGTATTATTTGTTACTTTTTTATCGTCTAGACTAAGAATTGAGGAAGTAAACACCGGTTTTGGTTACTTATTACTGTTTTTCCCGTTATTGATAATTTTTATTAGCAGTATTATAGCTGAGACTAATCGAGCTCCTTTTGATTTTGCTGAGGGCGAGTCGGAGTTAGTCTCTGGATTTAACGTAGAATATGGTGGAGGTGGATTTGTACTGTTATTCTTGGCAGAATATTCGAACATTTTATTTATATCAGTACTGGCAAGGAGTATATGTTTCGGGGTAAGGCAAATGAGAATAATTAGAACAAGGGCTCAATTCACCATAATATCATTATTATTTCTATTAGCACGAGGAGCCTATCCCCGACTGCGTTACGACCTATTGATGAGCTTGTGTTGAAAGTGCTACCTTCCAGTATCTATATGTATTATTATTATAATTGGTCCGATAATTTAGAGTTTTACTTAGTTTTAATCAATCAAAATAATAACTTGTCGAGTTATAGAAAATATAAATTATTAGTAAAATATCGCACAACTAACAAATAGCTTAAATTAAAGCAAAGCAGTGAAGATGCTTTCATGGTTGTCTAATCTTTGTTAGTTTGAGATTTTGAGGACAATTAAATTTAATAGACCCAGCGTCACCTATTCAGGAAGAGATAATTTTATTTCATGACCACGCTTTAACATTACTTATTGGTATTTTTGCCTTCGTATGTATCATAGGTGTAAGGTTACTTATTACTAGACTATCCACACGGACTATCGTAGAGGCTCAACTATTAGAAACCGTCTGAACAGTAATTCCAGCACTACTATTACTTTGGTTGGCTTTTCCAAGTATACGATTGTTATACCTACTAGATGATAATAGCAATTCCGAGATAAGCTTAAAAAGAATTGGTCATCAATGATATTGAAGTTACGAGACTAATAGTGTGAAGATTGAGAGTTACATGATTAGTGATCATAATTATCGTCTACTAGAAGTAGATAAACCCCTCTTACTACAAATTCACACAAACTATACTAATCTCCTAACAAGAGCTGACGTGTTGCATTCGTGGGCCTTACCAAGAATCGGTGTAAAAATAGACGCTGTCCCGGGACGGCTAAACAGTATGAATCTCTATTGAAACTATCCTGGTATTTACTACGGACAGTGCAGAGAAATCTGTGGAGCTAACCATTCTTTCATGCCGATTCAAGTAAAAATTTGAGACCCGAATTTTGAGAAGCAAATATATTGTGAGTGCGCATAGTATAGGAGTAATCAAATTGTATGTTCTTAGTATTAATGCAACTATGTGGAGTGAAAGACATCGAAGCTATCAACGATTATTCTAATTGAACAGACAACATGGTGGTAGKCAAGCGTTTTAGTACCACCGAGTTAAGAGTAGTGTCTACAAAATGTACAACTGTTCTAGTTGATCTTGAACCCATTTGTGAATTTAAGTAGGCTACCTATTGAAAAAACTAGACCTGTTTTTGGTGGCAGATATGTAGTGCCTGTCATTGTAAATGGCAATAAGAATTATATTCCCAATATAATAGGACAATTAATTAATCCGTAGACCTTCAAAGTCTGAAATAATCTGGTGATTTTATATTGTATTGTGACTTTCTTCTATTTGATTATCATTATTACTTCAGTTTTTATCTTCATCAATCATAAGTCTTACTTATACTTTGTTGTTATTTTGGAATTATTGAGTCTAGAAATCCTTATTGTTATTTTTTTCTACAGTAGCATAATCTTTAGTACTGGTGATTTCTTGATAATAATGACCCTTGTAACATCTGAGGCAGCTATAGGTCTTACCTTAATAGTAACTATTTTGCGAGCTAACGGAAGGGACATAGTGAGAAATAAAAATATGACAATAGTATAAAAACATGGTTTAAAGTAAAACATTAAGTTGCAAACTTAAAGATGGTATTACCTGTTTTTTCTGGAAATTAAAATCCTCCTAAAAGCTCAAATCTTTTTGTGCAACTTAATGTTTTACACCTAGAAAAATTAATTAGGGTGTTCATTTGAATATAAAGTAATTAATAAAGTGAAAATATAAGCCTGAATAAAGCAAACAAATACTTCAAAAAAATTGTACGCAATTGAAAGTATCAACAGAATTCTTCTGGAGAATCTAGTGCTACATGAACTTAAGCAATTAGCAACAAGAGCTAGTACAATATGACCAGCTCTAATATTTGCAATTAGACGAACTGTTAACGTCAATGGACGGATTAGAACGCTGATCGTCTCAATTAAAATTAAAAATGGAGTAAGCATAGTCGGTGTACCTCTGGGTAAAAAATGAGCAAAGAATTTTTTAGGGTTAAAACTAATTCCACTTAGAATAAGGTATCCTCATAAGGTTAATGCTAACCCGGATGAAAATCAAAGTGATCTACTTAAACCAAAGGTAAATGGAGTTAAACCTAACAAATTAATGAAAGCAATGAAAAAAATGAGTGCCCCCGGTAATCCACTTTTTGTTTTAATGACATTATTTGAATGCAAGGATAAAGAAGAATTAATGCTATATAAATGTGATTTTGTTGATAAAAATATACACACAAGTAAAGGTATTATTCAGATATAAAAACTAATACACCCATCTAGAGAAGAAAATAGGTCAGTGTAGATTTATCAAAACGGGATAGAAATCCCGAGGTCCAAGGCCGAAACTTGGCGCAATTATTCGCTTTCTTGACATTTTATTTAAGGTATTGTAAATTACAATACTTCTCTATCTCGAAAAGATAGTGTGTTACTTCTCACTACTTAAACAGGTACAAATTCATTTACACCTACTGTGTTACGACTTATCTCGTTTGTTTTGTTGTAAATTACGAGAGTGACGGGCGATTTGTGCACAATCTAATATAATATTCAAGATTTAATCATTATAATATAAAGTATCTTTACTTTCAAGTCCAACTATTTGTGATCTGTTTAAGATCACACCTGAAAAAAAATAATATTGTAACTCACCTCAACGGCTTAACTATTTGCTACACCATGACCTGTATTATATTTGTTTAATAAATGATTGGGCATACTTTAAGTAAGTCCTAAACGGCAATATATAAACTATTAAGTTAAGTAGAATTGCTTGGGGGTTATCTATTATCTGGTAAGTTCCCCTGAATAATTTAGACTGCCGCCATAATCTTTAAGTTTTAACCATAATTCGGTTTTAGTGCTTAGAGTTTTAATTTTTGCTTTTTATAGTAGGGTATCTAATCCTAGTTTACTAAATTTTATAAAGTTTCGGGTATTTTAGATTAACAAATTCAGACATTGTTAGTTAATACTAATTAAAACACATTTTACTATCTTTCTAATTTTTTAATGTCCTACATTTGTGCCCCACTCTAACGATATTAAATATGTTTAAGGTATGACCGCAACTGCTGGCACCTTATTTGTTACATTATGTTGAAATTGCACTAAAATTCTATTACTAGATTAAATTAATGTTTTTTGCTGGATACTCAATAAATTCCATGTCAAATTGCTATTTCATTTTAATATCTTCACTAGAATAAAATGAGGAGGTTTTAAGAGACTTTGTATCATTTTTGGGTTATGGGCCCAATAGCTTCGAGGTTAGCTTATCTTAAATATTAATCATAAAGAGTAAATCCTTACATTCTTTGACTTACAAAATCAATGCTTTAACTCACTTTTAAGCTATCTTTATAATTATGATCCCCATCAATAGATACTGATATACAAGAATAATCAGACCACATCAACAAAATGCCAATATCATGCAGCGGCTAAGAATCCAACGTGGTGATTAGATCTAAAGTGGTAATTAATTAACCGACAGAAACACACAATAAGGAATGTTGTCCCTACGGCTACGTGCAGTCCATGGAATCCAGTCGCTATAAAAAAACATGACCCATAAACCCTATCCCTAATCGTGAAAGAAGTTTCTTGGTACTCCCCATATTGTAAAAATAAAAAGTATAATCCCAGAAGACAGGTAACTCCTAATCCATCCCGTGCTCTTGCTAATTGTTTTTCCTCAATGGCATGATGAGCTCAAGTAATGGATACACCAGATAATAATAAAACACAAGTGTTTAAAAGTGGGACCTGGAAGGCTTGAAGAGGGTAAATTCCTGTAGGGGGCCAATGAGACCCAATTTCAACAGAAGGTGCCAACCTGCTATGAAAATAAGCTCAGAAAAAAGCGAAAAAAAAACACACTTCCCTAATAATGAAGAGTCCTACACCGATTTTAAGACCTTTAACAACAAATGTTGTATGATGGCCTTGTATAGTAGACTCACGAATGACATCACGTCATCATAAGAAAGAAATTAAAGCGGTAGTAGCTAAGCCTAAAAGTAGAAGTGAAATATTATTCGATCGAATTATATTAATTATACCAATAGGTAAACTAAGCGTTCTAAAAGACACAAGTAAAGGTCAAGGGCTAAATTCTACTAAATGAAATGGCTGACGAATAATAATATACTATTATCTAGCTATATTTAACATATAACAATTGTATAAACATCCGCCGGTAGAACGGAAATCATTGATGTTGATTAATATGAAAGTTAAGTATTACATTTTCGGTGTTTATTAGAAGTATATATGTTTATATATCAACCATTGTTTTACTTCATAGCATTTCTGGGGCAAATACTTTCGATTATAAGTTCAAGGTGATTATTAGTTTGGTTAATGATAGAATTAAGACTTTTGACTATTATACCAGTCATAGTAAATTATGGGAAATATTTGACATTATCCTGTGAAGTTACCATAAAATACTTTATTATTCAAAGCATAAGAAGAATATGAATTATGTTAGGGGGGTATATATTATGAGACCTGACCACAGGGCCCGGAGTATTCATACTGGTTTTCTTGATTGGTTTAATATTTAAGTTAGGATTGTTTCCGGGGCATTTTTGAGTAATTCAAGTGGTTTCAGGACTGAAAAAACTTCCTCTTATTTTTATTTTATCTATTTTGAAACTGGCACCACTATTTCTAATAGTTACACTAAATATCTCTGTGAATATCGACCTATTTAGTGTAATAGGAGTAATATCCCTCGTAGTTGGTGGATTGCTAGGTATTATTCAATCAACAGTCCGGGGAGTGTTGGGAAGGTCAAGTATCTCCCATAGAGGGTGGATGATTATTACTATTATGATAGATACCTTTATTCCCTATTTTTTAGCTTATGTTGTAACACTAACTATATTTTTACTAGTATGAGGAAAAAATAATTATCTAGCTAGTATAATAATGATTTCGTTTTCTGGACTTCCCCCATTCCTGTTGTTTTACCCGAAAGTCTTAGTATTCTCGATATTAGTTGAAAATTCGATATGAGCCATCATTGTGTGTTTAGTGATAATGAGTGTTGTCAGGTTATATTTTTATTTGAAAAGAAGTTACTCGTTGGTTTTAATTCGAATTTTGAATTAACTGCCTTGTCGAATAACCAAATAGTTACCTTTTTGGTAGCTTATATTTAAAGCAATTAACTTTTAATTAATAGATTGGAACACCAATTTTATCGTGACTTCCCCTTTATAGGTAGAGATTTATCGCTACTAAAATTCATTTTTTTTGAAGTATGGATGAGAAAATAAAGTACTAACCTAGTACGGTTTATTTACATTAAACAGGTCCAGATACTTAAATTACCTGGTATTTTCATGTAAGTGTTGATACTTAATCATATAATTCTAATCATGGTAAACCAGAAATGGAAAAATTCATATATTATCAAAACTATTTAGTTTTCTGTTTGATTACCTTTTGCATAAGTGTTTTACTAAAAAGTAATTTAGAGGTTAATCTACTCGAATCAAATTTTATGATCTAATAAGTAAATCGGTTTAGTGTATTATATCTTGGTATAAAAAATATTTTGTGGCATCAAAATTAATATCTATAAATATTTATTAGGGGTGAAAAACCTTTCAAATTTTGTGATAGCTGGATAGCGGGGAAAAGTATTTAGTACTTTAAACAGTATAAAATTGTTTAGAATTTTATATATTCAGAAAATTATTTGTTCAATGTTAAAAGTGTAAGTCAAACTTGTTATTTTACTAAGCTTTATAGCATTTATCACTGATGACAGTTAACACTGTATTTGTTCAGTTGTCAACATTAAATATGTATATAATAATTAATTTAATTCTGCAAAATTACCCGCCAAAATTTGATCTTATGTTACTAGATATTATTATAGAATAACCTATAAGAATTTCGTAATATTAATAATGTAAAAATTAGTAAAATTTTTAAATATTTTTTATTGAACTCGGCAAATCACCTATTCAACTGTTTATCAAAAACATAGTCGGCAGATGAACTAAATTTTTATTGTCGATATCTTCTGCCCGGTGTTTATAATAAACGGCCGCAGTACCTTGACTGTGCTAAGGTAGCATAATCAATTGGCTATTAATTGTAGTCTAGAATGAATGAAGTAATGAATAGTAACTATAATAATAAATATTATTTTAATTTAATGATCTGGTGAAAATACCAGTATATAGAAAAAAGACGAGAAGACCCTTAGAGTTTTTAAAATAAAGATTGTTTAATACTTTAATATATCCAACTCTTAAAGTAGTTATACAACACACTTTTTTGTTGGGGCGACAAGAAAGCAATATAACCTTTCTATTGACACTTAAAGTGGTATTAGATCTGACGATGTTATTATGGATGACTAAACTACCTGAGGGATAACAGCATAATGATAAATATTAGTTTGTGACCTCGATGTTGGACTAGGGACTTGTACACTAACCGTGATCAAAGCTTGTTCTGTTCGAACAATAAACCCCTACATGATCTGAGTTCAGACCGGCGTAAGCCAGGTCAGTTTCTATCTTTTGTTGATTTATTTTTAGTACGAAAGGACCGGAATAAATATTAATTAATAATTTTTTAATTTGGCAGATAAATGCAACTGATTTAGAATCAGTAGATGGTGGTCACATCAGTTGGAAATATACTTTAAGGATAAAGAAGAATTAGTTTGCAACTAATAAGTGAATATTGTTAAATATTCTGTTTCCATATAAAATTAAAAAATACTGTCATTAAGGAAATCACATACTTGCCAAGACCTATGAGTCTCTCTATCTGATGAAACATAGGCTCAATTATAGGTCTCATGTTATTTTTGCAAATTTTAACTGGATTTTTTTTATCCATACACTATACAGCTAATATTGCCAGATCTTTTGAATCTGTTATTCATATTATTCGTGATGTTCCAATAGGTTGGTTGGTCCGCAGTCTCCATGCTAATGGAGCCTCTTTTTTTTTTGTTTTTATATATCTTCACATTGCTCGGGGTTTGTATTACCAAAGTTATATCACTCAACCTAAATCTTGAAGGGGGGGGACTAAAATTTTTTTATTGAGCATAGCAACAGCATTTTTAGGGTATGTCCTTCCTTGAGGTCAAATGTCTTTTTGAGGTGCTACAGTAATTACTAACTTTTTATCCGCTATCCCTTATGTGGGTAATATTGGGGTAAAATGAGTATGAGGAGGTTTTAGTATTGGTCAGGCTACACTAAATCGATTTTATTCACTTCATTTCATTTTACCATTTATTATTATAATTCTGGCAATATTACACTTAGTTTTTCTCCATGAAAAAGGCAGCACTAACCCATTAGGTTGTGTTAATCATATTAGAAAAGTTCCCTTTCATCCTTATTTTACGTGAAAAGATAGTGTAGGGTTTATTACTGTATTAATAATATTAATTTTCGTATCTTTATACTTCCCAAATTATTTAGGAGACCCCGAAAATTATCTGTTAGCTAATTCGATAGTTACGCCAGTACATATTATACCAGAATGATATTTTTTATTTGCTTATGCAATTTTACGATCCATTCCTTCTAAATTGGGTGGGGTTATCGCTTTGGCTGCTAGTATTATAGTATTGTTTGTACTACCTATAATTAAATTTGAAAAAATAATTTCTACATCGTTTAACTTGATATATCAAGTTCTGTTTTGGTTGTTTTGTGGTAATTTTATATTATTGACCTGGCTAGGGTCTTGTCCTATTGAAGCCCCTTATAGTACCTTAGCTGTCCCAAGAACATTTTTGTACTTTTTACTATTGTTAATAATACCAGTGAGATCACTACTGTGAAAATATGCCTTGGAGAAATAATATATTTGTTTTTAGTAGTATAAATATTACACTTACCTTCCAAGTAAAAAATCTTTTTAAAAGCTCCTGTAGTAGGTTAAAATAAACCATTAGTTTGTGATACTAAAAATATATTGTCATCTATAGGTTGTTTTAAGAGGGACTTAACCCATCTTAGACGCTTAAAGTCTATGCATTTTAGTCTGCCATCTTAAAGTAATTGTGAGTATTTAGATTTAGTATTATGGATTAATAATTTATTTCGTAATTTTTTTATTTCGATTATATGAATTTAAAATAATAATAAAGAACAAAGTCAAGTTTACTAATAGGAAAATAAGAATTCCATAAGTTGGTCTGAGTTGAGGAATGTTTAAATGACTACATAATTGTATCTACTTAATTAACAGTTAAGTGCTTTTATTTAAGCTACATTTAATCTTTATAATTTTCAATCCAAGGCACCATTATGTCATTCCAGAAATACCCCCGCAAGAAGAATCAACAGAATTACTATTAGGATCAGGATACTCTGATGGTCTACATAGATTTGAAGTGAATAGGCTAAAGGAAAAAACAACGCGAGTTCGATATCAAATACAACAAATAGCACGATTAGCACAAAAAATTTCGTCGAGAATGGCTGTCGTATTTTTCTTATTGTATCGTACCCACACTCAAACGATCTGAGTTTACTAAGATTTTGGTTTGTTATGATGAATTTTGATAGTAACAAATATATTATAAATAAAGCGGACGACAGAATTATACAAATGAACACATGTCTGGTTATTATTTTTTGTTGAGATCCTCTTGATATACCTCTGGATCGATTTTCAAAATCGTTCACTTAACAAAAGTTATAAAGAAAGATAATATTGAAGCTGCTAACTTTAATAGGGGAGGAATTTTACTTCCGTCTTTCTTAGATATGATAATATCAATTTTTTTTGTTCTGATAGGTAGTATTTTATTATGTAATAATTGAGTTTTTGTTATAATTTCTCTTTCTATGGCATGTTTAATAAGATTAATTAATATTAACCAATTTTTTACTTTTAGCTTAAACATTAGATGATACTCAAGATCTCTGAGAAATATATTGATTTTTTTAACAGTTTATCTTTTTTTATTGGTTTTTCTTACCTCTAAAAATCTATCATCTGTTAAATTCAATACTACACTGATCATATTAACAATCTTCCTAGTTGTGACGTTTAGTACGAAGAATTTATTTTATTTTTATATATTTTTTGAGGCCTCTTTAATTCCTACATTAGCCCTAATCATCGGCTGAGGGTATCAACCCGAGCGCTTGCAGGCCGGTACCTATATAATATTATACACAGTTTTCGCTTCACTGCCATTGTTGGTCATAATTATGTATTTTTTTGATGTACATAATACTTGTGATTTTCAAATTTTAGAACTGTTAATCAAATCCCCTTTGGAGTGATATATAGTCATTTTTGTTTTGACTGCATTTTTAGTGAAACTACCAATTTATAGTACTCATTTGTGGCTTCCTAAAGCACACGTAGAAGCTCCTTTAGCTGGGTCAATAATCTTAGCTGGAGTATTGTTAAAATTAGGAGGATATGGGTTGATTAAAATGGGAACTACATTTATGATCAGAAGAATAAATCTTGTAAGGGTATTCGTCTATTCTTTAAGTATTTGGGGTGCTGTTTTATCTAGGTTGATATGTTTACGTCAAGTTGATGTGAAGGCTATAGTAGCTTATTCGTCAGTAGGACATATGAGGGTGGTGGTCTTAGGGGCATTATATAACAACACTTCAAGTGTCTTTGCGGCTACTGTAACCATATTTGCCCATGCTTTTAGTTCATCTGCCTTGTTTTGTTTAGCTTATTATAGATATGAAAAAATTTCAAGACGAAGTATAATATACATAAAAGGGTATTTAATAATTTTTCCGATATTATCATTACTATGATTTATTTTTACCTGTATTAACATAGCAGCTCCACCAACATTAAATTTAATTGGAGAGATATTAATTGTTCCAATGCTATCAAATTTAGGGGTATATTTTATAGTAACTATAGGTCTGTGTATTTTTTTATCTGCCTGTTATAATATATTTTTATATACTGCGGTCAATCATGGTAAAGGTAGTGAGTTTATTATTGGAGGAAATCAGATAACTAATAATCAAATATTAGTAATAGTAATACACATAACACCACTATTACTTTTGTTAAAAATAAATCTATTTTGCT